>NC_056728.1:301159805-301439805 GCF_019279795.1 Protopterus annectens
CACCCAGTATTACTGCAGCACAGGTTAAAACACCACTGTCCAAGGCCAAGAATACAGCCTCTATGGGACCTGAGAATATCCCTGGCTGTGTTCTACATGAACCACAGAGTGACCTGGCACCTTACCTGTGTGCCCTGTTAAAGCACAGCCTCACCTCAGGCTTTCTCCCTACTGAAGTGTGCACTGCTACAGTCACCCCTCTCCACAAATGAGGTGTAACTACAGACTCTGGGAAATACAACCCCAATTGCCTGACAAGTCTGTTATGCAAAGCTATGGAATGCATCATTATGCACCTAATAAACAGATATATGGGAATCTGCAGACGCAGGATCCTACACAGTTTACCTTTGTGAAGGGTAAGTCATACCTGCTCATTCAACCTGGTCAATCTCTTGCCATTAGTCACCTGAGCTGTGGATGAAGACAAGGTGACACCTATTAGCCTACACTGATCTTGCCAAAGCCTTTGATAACATTCCCCACTCACTAAGCTTGGCATCAACCCCTATATCACTAGGTGGGAACAGAGGCACAAGATTGGACATACTGCTGTCATACATTGAGAAAGTTGCAGATGTAACTGGGTTTGTTGTAGCATCCTTTATGTGGAATATGACATTGGTAATACCAATAGATGTGAGTATTTACTGACTGCATTCCCCACAGTCCGCAACTGATATACCAAGGACACCAACTGTCTGGTGAACACAAAAAACATGACAGGCAGACATGTGGCCAGTCTGTGGACAGTGTGCCAGTGGAGTGGTATATCAGAGACATATCACTGTGAGTCATGACGTCACACACTAAATGCATGTCCACACAAATCTTGTCAAGCTATCAATCCACCATGTGTATACCAGCAATGATGACATAAAATCTGTTCACAAATCTGGGGATATGTACCCCATGTTGGCTGGCTGTCTCCACATGTCCTGTCCTGTGACATATTGCCACCCACTGTATGTGAATCTGTAGGCCACCACCTCTGTAATGTCCCTCACACAGGCATGGAAATGGGGCAAGGCCCACATTAAGGAATGTCCCATATGTCAGAACTAGCAGCAGTGTCCAGGCCCACAGCACAATACAATGTGGGCACCTACATAGTGGTATGGCCATAGCAATACCTGACATCTGTAAATCTGTACAGAGGACAGACAGAAAGTAGTTAGCCAACAGGTTATGCATTAGGATGAATGTATTGAAAGACACACGTCTGAAACTGAAAGGTATGCCATTAGTACATGACAGCAGTCCTCAATGACATGTACAAAGAACATAGTAGTCTACAGTTAATATCACCATATCAGATCAATATCCAATAGGAGATACATATAAATATACAGCTGAAACATGTAGAACAAGATACTCAGTACTCAGAGTCCAGCTTTGCATGCAGGGGTGTATGATTCCAGTACTACAATCTGTAATCTTCTCTTACTTGAAAAAGTACAGTTAAAAGTACTAACGTAATGATACCATATGCGTTAAACTATTTCTGTCAACCAGTGCATTGTAGCTGGTGTAACACTCAAGTGTGACTGCATATAACTTGGGATACTACCCATGTATAAAACAAATCCAGATATATATATATGAATAGAAACATACATAGAGAGAGAGTGAGGTATGTAGTTAAATCCATATATGTGTACAACAATGTATAGATATATTAACAATAAATACTGAGGTGTACACACATATATATATATATATATATATATATATATATATATATATATATATATTTATACACACACAAATATATACACATACACAAATATATATATATATATATATACAAATTTATATATATATATATATATATAGATACATACATATATATATATATATATATATATATATATATATATATATATATATATATATATATATATATATATATATATATATATATATATATATATATACATACATACACACATACAAACATACATACATATACAGATATATATATATATATATATATATATATATATATATATATATGTATATACATATCAAAATGCCCATACAAATGTATGCTGCTGATAAACTGAGGCAGCATGCACAGTTGGATACAAAAGCAGCCATGACACTCACATCTGCCCTCCTGACAGACCAAATAAATGAGTGAACAGTACACTGCTATAAAATCATGATAGGCCATACACAATGGCCAGACATGCAACAATCTCTTAGCAAAACAAATAAAATGTCTGAACATAGCAAAGAAAAATACAACCAGACAGTAATTCACACATTTTTATTATACTCTGATGTCTTGGCCAAAGTCTTCAAGGAGTAAATATCACCAGAAAGGCATGCCTTAATCCCAAGAAGCAATTAACATCTAATTACATAATTGAATACACAGCTTCCAATTACACTCATCATTTAATCCCCTACGGGATAAAATATCACAGTTAATATTATTAGATTGAAGCCTGTACATAACAATTGTCCTTTTATGAATATTTCATCACACTGACGAACAGATATTTTCAGAAACAGTACCTTGAAACCCACTACTGTCCCTATGGTGTGATTTATTCAAATGTATAGCTATAGAACTGATATATTTCTTATGTAATACATTTGATGTGTTTTAACAGCCTAGTTTTAAAAAATGTGCTACTGTCCCTTACATAAAATATGTTGCAAGGCCATCCAACATCATTCCCTGTACAGCTACTTCTTGAAAGTACAGACTTCAACATGTTTCCCAGCCATTCCCCTCAGCAGGAATTACAGCAGTAAATAATGATAGACCAGTATACCTATCCACCTATTACTGTATGACATCTGGACAAAGCCTGACATAAGTGGTGAACAGAAGCCCAGATACATGGCCTTACATGAAATATTGTTGTTATACACTGAGAAGGTTGCTGGTGTTACAGGGTTTGTTGTCACATATCTTTTCTGAGGAATATAAAGTCAGAAAAAATGGATGTTACCATCTACATAATTCAATTACCAGAGTATGCTACTGATTTGCCAAGGGCAACACCTGTCTGGGGAGCAGCCCATACATAACAGGCTAACCTGTGGCCATTATGTGGATGGCCCTACAGTTGAGAGCAATACAGAGACAGAACTTTGTCTGACTGAAAGCCATGCAGAAGTAGCATGTGCAGACAAACCCTGTTGAACTAGCAGTATTCAAAACATATAACAGCAATACTCACATTCTGCTCCTAAGTCCTGAAACTTCCCCACCATTTAGTTGGCTTGTCTTCACAAGTCTTGTTGTAAGAGGTGGTAACCCACATAACTACATGTCTTCCTTACAAGTAAGGGAAAGGGCCAATGCCCACATGAAGTACTCATTTATAGGACTGTGTTGCCATGACATTGGCTACTGGAAGAACTACACAGCTCCTCTGCATGCAATTAGCAAGTGGGGAACCCCTGTAGGTGCACAGGCCATCATCTGGTCATGAGCATCACCTACAAAAGCCATGCTTCCATCTTTTCAAACCAGCTCTATCCCTGTAGTGCACAGGGAGAGAGAGAGAAAAATAACAAATGAGACATAAAGTGGAAAAGAGAAAAAAAAAAAAAGGTAAGTGGAACATGTAATCTAAGCAATCACTGTGGGATCCCCACAGTCTCAAACAACCCACTAAACAAGTATAGTGGGTCCAAAAATAAAACAGTGTAAGAAACTTCTCTGTGTGGAAGATTTTCAATCCATATATATCTAGTTAATCACTGTATATTAGTCAGATCAGATAATGGTAGTAGAAGTAGTGAACTTAAATTCGTCCTAAGTAAAAAAAAAAATAAAAAAATATATAATATATAATTTGAATTATTGTAGAGAATTATTAAGTATTCAAAAGTAATCCAAGCTGGTTAGGCAGTCTGTTTCCAGTCGAAAATCTTTTATTATGTACACACACAAGCGATCCAAGTAAAACAACAATAACAGAGTAACAGTTTCCTCAAAGGTTTTCTAACTATATATATACACTTTTTATCAGGCAAGGGAGTGGTTTATTTTACTATAAAACATAGTGTTATTGGTATACATGTTAAATTCGCATCCCTTCCACCATCAGTGTGACATTCAAGCTGGTCCTGCCCTACTTAGTAGCTGTCATAATAATATAACCCTTATGTACTTTAAATAAAATTAATAATGATGTGGTACCTCTAATTTAACCAGATTATTAAGGAGATTATTAAGTCTGTGAATTTATACAAGACAATATCCTACTTGGATAAAAATATACAAACCTTAGACCATTTGGTAATCAAAAAATATATATATAAATATATACATATGCACTTTGCATGTAAAAAATCCATTGTAAAAATCATATTCTATTTTCGTAACCTATTGTTAACAAAGATCGCTTTCGTTCTTCTAGACTTCTTCAGGTCTGTGTACAAGAACCCTAAAAACTATCTACAAAAATATTATTATATAAGTAGTATTGTTATTACACATAATTTTGAATAAAGTGGAAAAAAGGACAAGAAAAAGAAAAAAAAATGTATGATGATAGAAACAAAAACTGATTTAACACGGGATTTAACATGGTATTTAAAACCAACTGGAAGAATAAAATAAAATAAAATAAAATAAAATTAGTCATGTAAACAATGTGGCAATTTTCTAAGTTCCAGTGCACTTTTAAGTGAAAAGTAGTAGTTTAGTCCAGGCTTCCTAAAAGAGTTAGCTTTAATTGCCACATGCATTCATGTTTCTCCAGAATATTTGGGATGTCTCCTTCAAGATCACCCATGTCTATGTGATCCAGAATCTGGAACATAAACCCTGTGTGTCTTTTATGAAGAGAAAGGTGTTTGGCTAGTGCATTATTTTTACATCTAATGGGAAATATGGTTTGGATGAATATATGTCCCAACAAGACATCATGCTGCACTAATGCCCTGTTAAAAAGCTGCTGTGGCCATAGCATCTGGCCCTTAATGCAGTGGGAGATATCACAGACATACCTCTCAACTGTACAGATCCTCACAGAATGTCCATATTTTACCATCATGTATTTTTGTCTGTTCCTCCTGAGATCTGTACTTTACTGGCAAACAGCTGGGGATTGAAGTCATCAGGTAATAACAAACACTTGAGTTTGAGACTTCACATCCTTAAGAATATTCACTGTAATGCTAAATATATCATTCTATGAACTGTCTAGGTTTGTAGCAGGTATGTTTAAAGTCTGTCCCTATTTATCCCCCCATCATTTTAAGCATTCTCCAGATGTGACGCTCTGAGAGGTTGTGAGGTGGAAACACAGCTCAGGAGCCTGACTCACCTGTGAAAGGACAACTCATATATGAGAAATGTAGGGGTGTCTGTCAAACAGTTGTGACTGTGCCATTACTAGGTCAGTTAATGGGATGTTTTCCATATCCATGTTACCTGTGATTATGAGTATGACACATGTTTGCCTTGTAAGGCTAAGACACCTATAGAGGACATGTGTATAGTAAAGTACTGTTGCAGACATGTGTGTTGAACTGCATGTGATATATTGACTTAATAACATTCAATTGTACTGTAATTTGCTGGACAATAAGCACATTGGCGACTGATATATGTAATCACATATACATATACCTGTGTTATGTCACCCAAACCATTAGCAGATCTGTGAGCAATAGCATTGTAACATAATAGCCTACTTATGACTGATGGACATCTTCCTGGTTTTCACACTGATGTCAAACCCTACTGTGCAATCTATGTACTAATGTGTGGTGCAGCTATATTAATATGGTATCAATATTGATGTCTCCTTTTACACCCATTTATGTGTGTCATTGTCCAGATGTACTACTGTAACAGGTTGTGAAGTATGATTGAGCAGCAAGACTGTAAATACAGTGTGCCTACTTACATTTAATAGAAATGTATACCAGGTATTCCCTGAGCACATGTATGTATGCATATGTTCAGCTGGAAGGCACAAAACAAATCACATGGGTTTCAAGCAGCCAGGTAAATAGGTTGTGCATGTTGCACATGCTTGTTATATCAGTGTCAGTGCATACAACAGACATATATATATGTATGTACAACTACTGGTGGTTGCATTGCCTTGACACTGATGTGGGTTCTGGTGTAGGCATAATTATCAGGTATTAATCAGAGAAGTGTCCACCTGTGTTATGAGCCTCTGTCCATGCCTACCACTACCAGCTATATCAACACCTTTGTACAGTGGATATCACAAGTGCACACACCCCTGTTGGAGTGCAGGTTTGTGTGCTGTATGACAATCAGACCACAGAAGATTATTTCATAATGTTTCTCATCTTGAATGTGACCCCTGACTTGTCCAATTCCATTGCAATACAATGAAAGGTGTTTCTAGGAAGGTGAGCAACTATTGCCAAGTGAAGATGTGCCATGATGTTAGAGTCCAGACCAAGCAAGACAAATGAATGCTGTAACCATCTCAAGTGGTGCATGCACAAGTATAAGGGTGTGCACACTCATTCAACTGGGCTTATTGTACTGAGTATTTCCATATATTTTCACAAACCAGATTGTTATGTTTTCAATTGAATTGTACAGGCTATAGGTCACACTAAAGGTGGGAATTGTTATGAAATGAGTTATTGCGGTGTCATGTTCCAATTGCACAAATACCAGGCAGTTTATCAGAGGTGTGTACCCTTTATATCCACTGTAACTATATGGACACAGCTGTACCTGACCTGTATATCCAGCCTCCCCCAAGGTAGAGTAATCCCCTTTGGTGGACAGCAGCAATACAGAAATCACATAATAGGTACAGGGACAATAGGTGCAGGCAACAACTTTGAAGCAAGTCTACCTATATCTGAGCAAGCAGGTAAGTTCACAGGTGACGTCCTGTAAGGCTGACTATGACTATGAGTCAGACATATCCACACCACCAAGGACAATTGCAACAATGTCTCCACATATGTTTGTAAGTCTCAGATGAAACAACACAATTCACCCTGTATTGTGGGTAAAGAACACCTCATACACACATGCTGTGGATATAGGCAACCTACATCACACAGGTTAGGTAGGAACATCGCCACGCTGTCCACCCCAGTCATACATGGAGATATCCACATCAACCACCCTCCTCCCCACAGCAATAGTGAGTATGTAGATATTGCCTACTGGTGGAAACAACAGCATATCTCCATGTGGCATGCTAACATCAGTGTCTGCCTCCTACAAGAACGCTGGCATGTGCTCAGAGCTCCATCACACACCACAGTCAAACACTGACCTGCCCCATAATCACACCATCCACATGGAAGATGACCACTGCCAACCCTCTACACAGAAATGAATGGAGGATAGAGGATTATACAATCAAGTGTCCAAAACTGGGGGGAATAAGATAGCTCAGGGGCAGGCATGTAAATGCAAGCTGCTATAGCTATGATAGCTTGGAGGTTTCTGGAGTAGTCTGGATTATTTGCAAGTAATATCCAATGTTGATGTGCATTTTGACAACCATATGAGGTCCTGTGACCTTTTCCGGTTCATGCCTTCCAGGTAACATGCAGAGTTCTTGCCTACCGCCATTCTCTGTTGGGGAAACAGACACCATCACCCAATATGTGATTGGACATTATGCCCTGTCATGTGGATGGAGAGCAGAAGATGTGTGGGAGAGGACTGCCCTGTGAAACACTGTGGTCCACAGGGTAAATAATGCCGGACTACACAGCAGAACTTACGTGCATGTACAGCATCAGGCCACCAACCTCAAATGCCATGCCCATCAATGGGCTCCTGCTGTAGCGAGGGACTGGCAAGCCACAGGTGGGGACCCAGTCATCCAGCCCCCACTGACACTCACTGAGATGCTCCTCATCACACTTGGCCCACACGCCAAACACACAGGCCATGACACTGAAGGGAGCATTGTGGAGGTGGGTTGCACACACATACTGGATGAGGAGATTGCAGGTAAGGGCCCAGTGGGAATTAGTACACTAATGTATCAGACATACATGTATCTATATTGCATCTACATGCATGTGTCAGGTCCGATTGCAGTTGTGGATGGGGGTTTCTAATGCACAGAGGTGCACATCTATGGTGAGGACAGGAAATTGTGTATTATTGCAGTTAGTACTATAGATGTGCAGACATGCTGCATCCATCCTATACCAAGGCCACATGTGCGTCTGCTGACAATAACCCCTCTTACAACTACCTAGGACCCTCTAGTCTGCATATGGGACAGCAGCCTGTAGCTGGTGGTTATGACATTGCTCTGCTGTTGCCTGGCAAAACCCCAGGCATGTGAAGCACATGCAATTTACCATGCACACAACCATCAGTAATAGTTATATTGCTTTATGTAATACCTATATTGCTTCTTGTGCATGTTCACTTTTGCTGGATTTAAACGTATCGCATCATAGTGGTCATCATTGGGGCCTATCTGATGTGAATTTAATATTCCTGTAGCATACCTCACAACTTGTCAGTGCCAAGACATCTGGAATGAGGCCACCAAATTGTGCTGGACAAACGTCCTAAGGTAAAGTCATGCGAAACACATTACTGGTATACACTGGATATAAATTGTGCACACAACCCTCTTAAGATGCAAAGTGTTCCTGTTACATACTAATTAGGACCACAATATGACAGTTCACAGCTCTTCCAGCCTTTAATGTGACACATAACAGGTACATTTCACTTGTAAAACCAAGCATCTGTACTCATGTATTGCACCTACAAGGCAGGCCACCTGTTTGGGTGGCAGACTTCCTATCAGCATGACGTTTTAGTCAGGTAAGATACCTCATGCTGCCATATGTGTCTGTACACTGACTGTGGCCTATTTGACTATAATATCACATACATGGGCATTATTAAGGCACACAGACCACTTCCGACCACGTATAGGTTTCAAACATATGGATATTCCAGACACATCTGTACAGAGGACTGTACAATAGTTTAACCTGCTGCATGTGAGGCAGATTCTGTCACCACACTGTATAAAGTAATGGCAGTGGGAGGTGGTCACCAGCCATGTATGGTATACACATCAAAATGGTATAAGCACCACCTGATATGATTCTCTCGCACACACGCACAAACAGTTGCCAGCATTAGGATTAGAATTCCTGCCTATATCAGTATTCTTACTATACTGCTACACAGTTATTAGATGTGCCACAGAGCTTATACATTTCCACCTCTTCCAAAGGTACTACTAAGGTGGATGGCATCAATAGGTCTACTACATTAGAGTGAAGGAAAGTGTAAAGGGTAGTACACAGGTCAATAATGGTATGAGCCAGATAGTACATGATTCACACACACATACACACTTGCCAGTATTGGGATTAGACCTCCTGCCTATCTAGGTACTCATATTTTAGGTGGTACGGTGTTATGAGATGTGCCACAGAGCTTATGCATTTCCAACCCAACCAAAGGTACTTCTGAGGTGGATGACATCAACAGGTCTACTAAAATGGAGTGAAAGGAAGTGTCAAGGATAGTACACAGGTCAAACATGGTATGAGCCAGAGGGATCCTGTCTATCTAGGTATTCCTACTTTAGTGCTGCGCAGTTATGAGACACACCACAGAGCTTATACATTTCCAACTCAACAAAAGGTACTTCTGAGGTGGATGATATCAACAGGTGTACTAAACTGGAGTGAAGGGAAGTGTAAAGGGTAGTACACAGGTCAAAAATGGTATGAGCCAGAGAGTACATGATTCACACATACATACACACACATGCTAGTATTGAGATTAGAAATCCTGCTTATCTAGGTATTGCAACGATAGTGTTACTCAGTTACTGCATGTGCTATACAGCTTAATAAACTTTCACATGGCCAAAGCTGCTGATAACTGCACAGCTGTGGTAAAGTATTACAGGTGGCAGACAGTCTGCCTTCTTTTCCACCTGTACATCATGCTAGTTCTTTTTGTCTTGCACTTCAGCTAGCATTATGGCTTGGAACTTCACCAGGTTATTGTATCATAAAGTGTGGCACACCTGTGAGCCATCAGCAGTACTCATTCATCACAGATGTCGCCCCAGTACTTGCTAGTTATTTCCACCCCTCCTGGCATGTTTGAAGGATGGTTATCTGTGCTTTCACCCATTGATGTGGTGCACATGTTCTTCTGGAGCACTGTTGAAACTGCCGCATGTACATAGACAACCCTCCCCTCTAAATTCCAAACACTCAGACCTGTGAGAGTTACCCATATATCACCCAATGTGAACATATGCACTCTCCAGCAAATAATGGACTAGCAGGTCAAGAGGATAAGATTAACACATGCACCACACCATGTGGAACACATAGCTCACCATGACATCCACTTTGACAGCCATGACATACAGTGAAAAGCCACACACCCACCTTCCCAGAGGCACTCAATGGACATCTACCCAAACAGCACAGACCAGCAAGGCAGACAACCACTCAGACACCATGACATGGCACATGCCAAGGGAAACATATTTGACCTACAGTGTGCCCCCAACCTAAGCCCCTAAGGCTAACTACCGTGCACAATACAGTGATCATGGGTAACTCAATACTGAGGCACACACATCCCACTCACCAGACTAATCCATTTTTTCCCCGTCCATTTCCTCAGTAATGTTATTTTCTACATAAGCATTAAGCCAACTACTCTCTACCTGAAACTAACAACATGAAGGTCTTGTTTCTTTTTTACAATTGTTATTGTACATACTAGTGAATTTTTTTCCCATCTGTGTATTGAATGTATAATTAACAACTGTATGTTATCTGTCATATATTGTTGTAATCTACTTTGTCCTATTGGAGCTTTTCTCCCCGGGCCTCCACTGAAAATGGACATGTGTCCAGTCGGACTATCCTGGTCAACAAATGTAAAATAAATAAATAAAATATGGAGCAGGTAACAGCCAAATATCAATCACATGCCAGCATCTAACACATGACACAGCCAGTCATGTCACTCCAAAACAACAACGAGTATCACTCTATATCCATGTGGGTGTGAATGAATTGGGACACACCTCCCTAGACTACATGACAGTATACATGGTGGAACCCTCTATGTGGTTCAGGCAGGTGTGACAGTAGCCCTGGGAAGTGTACCGCTGTCTCCCAGAATGATGCTGCGGTACTGTCAACAGATGGTTGACTGCAACATTGACTTATGTGTTATGTGTCATTCTAAGGGGATCCAAGGCCTCTCTGCCTGGGATGGCATGATTGCCAGAACCCAATGACTTGCCATGGATGTCCTACATCTCTCACCGCTGGGTTTCCAGGTACTCGCTATGTGTATTGCCACCCCCATGGTGCCTTATTGGGCAGTGTTCCTAATGTTATTACTATCATAACAGCTACACATGTATGCAATCCAAGGGTCATGCTGCTAAACAGTAGACATCTAACTGTCAGGATGCAGTCACTCATAGCAGTTGTTGGAGTGGAGGACACATGTCTGCTGTAGTGGAGAAGTGGTTCACAGTAGCAGACAGCAGACCTGCAGTATCAGAATATGATCCATTCCACAGCTGTCAGCCCCTAAACATGGACCACACCACACCTCCACAGGTAGTGTTGTCTCCATATTCATTATGGATAGGGACACCTCCAGACTAGCATCCCATCATAATGCATTAGAGATACTTCTGGTACAACCCCCTTGGAGTAATGGTGCTATCCAGACTATAGCCTGCTATGGGTCCACATCTATGTCCCCAGACTGTCAATGCACATTTCTCAACACCCTGCCATCTCTGAAAGTCTAATGCACCACTAACGTAGCAAGATTCTTCAACTACCCTTCCATCACCTGGGGAATGTAGCCAATCACCAGTACAGTGGCCCAACACTTCTGGGATTCATCATTTCCATTGCCCTACACCAGCTCATACTGACCCATGGTAGAGGATGCAACAACCATGACCTGTGTTGACCACTTAAATATGGGACCATTGCTCATCCCCAGATATCAATCCCTGCATGTTGAGATTCACACAGGCTGTAATCAACATGGAACTCAACATGTCAGATACACCCCCCCACAAAGATAACCACCTGGCAAAAACTCTCCAAAGCTGATGTTTACTGCACCCATGGCAATGGGATGTAGCTGCATGACTGTGGATTCATACACATAGGCACTGTGCAAACAGGTACATGAATGCATGGTACTAGCCAGAGCCAACAGAAACCAGCCACTGTCCTCCAAACACTGGGAGACAATGTGATGAGCCCTGTCATTACTGAAGTGTACATCAGAAGGAGGACACTGTTGCAGAGAAAGGTGGTGTCCCATGACTGTTGAACTCCCTTACTAACCTCAAACACAACTTTGGATCCCTCATGAAGTCCCCAACAGGCATCTATGGGAGCAGTAATGCACCAGACACTGATGACAGTCACAACATCTGTGATAGTTACATCAACAACCTCCACAGCATTAAACACAAGTGCTGCGAGTTACTGCAGAAAGCTAATACCTATGCTGAGACAACAGATATTGACCATAGTCTTGGCATCACATTCAGTGCCAGCATTACTCCTCTGTCCCTCCACAAGTGAAGGACTGAGTGAATGGGTTCACACATGCTGGATCCCATGTCCATTCTAGGCATCTGCGTGTCACCAGGATGTGGCCCTGCAGCAAGGCCACAGGGTATGGCAGTGTGGTGACACATCCACCATGTCATAGGCAGAGTACAGTATGTGCACGATAATTCCTGGTCTGTAACACAGTGATTGCATATGCCTCAGATTATATGGCTGAAGATTGTACATAAGTGCATGTTGATGTACAACATCTGCTGTAGAATGGAGGATGGTACATTTTCTGGTTTGGACACACCTCAGATTGCTAATAACCACAGCCACAGGGGATATTCATCAACCAAACACACTGGGATTACTATTCACACACACACACACACACACACACACACACACACACACACACACACACACACACACACACACACACACACACACACACACACACACACACACACACCCACACACACACACACACACACACACACACACACACACACACACACACACACACACACACACACACACACACGCACACACACACATACACACACACATTTGCCAGTAATGAGATCCATAGGTTCATTGTTTCATAAGTGTGTACTAGGTGAAGGGGCATGATAACTCTACAAGGCTAGTCCAAGGGAATAAATTGGCATCAGGCCACATGACAATAGTCCCCAGTGTGGCTCAAGAGTATAGTCACTGGAGTGGTACCCAGGGGTGGTTATTGTATTTCCCCTCCACTCATCCAGGTTTCTACTGTAAGTGTCCAGTGATGTGCACTGCTTCCCATGTATGTTATCTATATTCCATAACATGGACAGAGTCTGGGTTGTGCACATGTCCCACATGCATGTTCTTTGATGTGTGGAAGCATGATTGAGGTCTCTGGGGCATGTTGTGTGGACATATTGGTATCTTCTGATGTAGCATTCCTGACCTCATTTGATGAGACCTGGCTATGTAACTGAGGTCGTGATTTCACCTACATTGACAGTATGATACGAGTATTCAGTGGAGTTAATGTTGTCTGTCCATACAGGGCATGTGTATAATACATGGTATTCCCTTTGTGGGGTACGTTTGCAGACTCTACAGTTGTTACAGGCATCCAGTGGGGAACATGGCAAAAGGGCCACTGTACACATTTATTAGGCAACTGAGGGGATGGAACAGGGTGCCATGTCCTTTTACTTGATGGATAACACACAGGAGATGTAACACATCAAGGTATTTTCTGATGTCAGTGGCACTGTTGTGGTCAACAGGCATGTAGTCCACTGCTATCACTCCATGGGTACTATCTGTGAGACAATATGCAGGGGAACTACCAATA
Source organism: Protopterus annectens (assembly GCF_019279795.1). Lineage (NCBI taxonomy): Eukaryota > Metazoa > Chordata > Ceratodontiformes > Protopteridae > Protopterus > Protopterus annectens. The sequence continues at coordinate 301,173,703 of NC_056728.1, forward strand.
TAGTGGTTGTTGCCTAGTCAAGTGTGTTTGGTATGATACGTGGGTGGAGAGTTGTCACTGAGTAATAGAAGGGTTGCCTATATTGTTCACTAATCCATACTGTTACATTTAGGGCTGTAGATTGTCTACACCAATCTCTCTGGTGTTTGACACCTGTTGACCTTGTAATGTGGACATTGTGAAACATACTAGGTCCTCAGCATAATAATTTAGCAAAACCCACCCCCAATGGATCCTGTTATTACACAATCACACTCACCCCCACACAGGATACTGATGACACACACACATGCTAGCTCTGAGATTCAAACCCCTGCCTAGCTATGTTTTGTTACTACAGTGCACCACATTGATCACATGTGCCACGGAGCTTATATGAAGAATGTTGTCCCAAGGTACTTCTAAGGTGAGAAACATCACCAGCCCATGTAAATACTGACATTGGGTGATGTAGTAGGTGAGAGATTCCAAAAACATCCTTTACCTTATGCAAACATTTACATTAGCCAGGGGGTGAGGTTCAAATCTCTATCTTACAATCTTTGCGGGCCATTATATTATGCATTTCCCACATGCACCACTGACACTACATGGTTTAGGGTTGGCAATAGGTATTTCTAAGGTGGATGATATCTGCAGGACTGATAAAATCAGGCACTAAGATGTGTACTGGGTGTACATGGGGCCAAAATCTTTGAGGTACAGACATACATATGTACACAAGATTCTGCATCTATCACACGCACCACGGAGATTACATGTTGGAGAGTTGTGCCAAGGTATCTTTGAAGGTGAGTGCATCAGCAGCAGTGCTAAAGGAGGGGTAAAGGAAGAGTTGCAAGTGTGAATGCCCACAAAATCAAGTCTCTACAAGGATACACACACTCACTCAGACACTCACATTTACACAGTTGTCAGGATCAGGACTGGAACACCTACCTAACTAATTTGCTACACTATAGCATTACACAGTTATCGCATGGGCCACGGATCTTATATGTTGAAGAATTGTCCAAATGTATCTTTGAAGGTGAGTCACATCAGCAGCAGTTCTAAAGGAGGGGTACGGGAAGTCTTGTAAGTGTGAATTATGACAAAATCAGATCTCAACAAGGATGCACACACTCTCTCACACAAACACTCACATTTACCCAGTTGCCAGGATCAAGACCGGAACTCCTACCTAACTAGTTTGCTACGCTGTAGTGTTATACATTTAGCGCATGCACCATGGAGCTTATCTGTTGGAGAGCTGTCCAAAGGTATCTTTGAAGGTGAGTCACATCAGCAGCAGTGTTAAATGAGGGGGAGGGAAGTGTTTTAAGTGTGAATGACCACAAAAATCAGGTTTCTATACGGATTCACACACTCTCTCACATTTACACAGTTGCCAGGATCAGGATTGGAACTCCTACCTAACTAGTTTGCTACACTATTGTATTACACAGCTATTGCAAGCTCCACAGAGATTATACGCTGGTGAGCTGTCCAAAGGTATCTTTAAAGGTGAGTGACATCAGCAGCAGTGCCAAAGGAGGGATACAGGAGATTTAGTGAGTGTGAATGGCCTCAACCACATTCATCTAGAAACACATACATACACACACACACATATACACACAACTTTACATTTGACAGGACTGAGATTACAACTGCTACATGGATACCTATTTGTACTGTAGTGTTACACAGTTATCACAGGCATCACTGACACTATAGGGCTGAGGGCTAACCAAAGGTATTTCTACAGTGAATGACATCAGCACATCATGTGATATAGGCCAATGGGATGTGTAGTGGGTGGGACAGGCCTCATAATGGGATTCTGTCTGTCACTATCTGTCTTTCTCTTCCCCATGACTGTGTGTGTGCATGTTTGACATATATTATTTTGCTTTAGATATGTATGTGTATGCCTATCCAATCTGTGTGTGTGAAGTTCAATGGTGTACAATTTGGTGTGTGCACAGACAGCTGCAAGTAAGCAATAACTGTAATCCTCTGTGTTGTGAGACATGAGCTTTATTTCTCTAAGTGTAGGAGCATGCTCAGTATGACCTTCTATAGTGATTGTTTGCATCCATTTCAGGGAGGGTTGGACTCCAGTTTAGGGTTTTGTGTGCTAAAGCTACAGCTAGTAAACTGTTTCTGCAGGATATCTGTAGATAGGTTGCCAATATGGAGACACAATAGGCTTAACATACAGGGGATACTGTAACTATTGCTGTCTGTGCTGTTTGTGTGACATATTTGGTTGTAGCATAGATAGTCTGACACATGTACTGTTTTACACTCTGATGTATCATGTCATTGACTACTGACAGTTATCATTCTTTGCTCATAGTTATGTACCAGGAAATATGAGATGAATGCAGCTGAGACCAATATTCCAAGGTATATACTACACTACACTTTCTGGCACACACCTGCCATTGTGGAGGGGAAGCTACAGACAATAGACTGCTGGTTCTGTGTAAATGGTGCAGCAACTTTTTAGTATGCTGGCTGGGGTTCCCCTCCTTGTGCTTTTCTCAACTTCAAGGAATGGCCATATCCTGCTGGGGCTATACCTCTCAACTGTACAGATACACCCAGAATATCCAGAGATAGGACTCATATATCTGGTCAGTTTACCTGCACATTGTGGTTTGCAAGCAGTTTTGTGGCTATTCATTCATGGGCTTGCAGTCAGAAGTAGTATGGGCAGACATTAGAGTTTCAGACTTCACACACTCCATGACATCCATGCTTCTACACCCCCATGTTCATAGGTTTATAGGTTGGTACTAGGCTATCGGCCCTAGGGCCTATGCAAACCTAGCCATAACAATTTCCTGGATATTTCTTCCCACAATATTTACTTCCCTGGACACCTGTCTAGCAGGGTGACTGACATGATCCCCGGGGTGAATTTCTTATCTCCCATCCAATCATCAAAGTTCCTTTTAAATAGGGCTAATGAGGTGCTCTGCTTGACATGTATGGGCAGTCTATTCCAGAGTATGGGGAGTCTCTGGGTCAGGAACCTATCCCTCCGGCATGTTTTGTTCATTGTGATGACAAGGTTTAGATCCCTTGAGCATGTGGTTCTGAGGGATTAGTATTTCTTTAAGTGGAGCATGTCCAACAGCTCAGGGTTTGACATGGCCTGGTGTGTTAAGCAGAGATCGCCTCTGAGTAGATGATATGCCACAGAGTATAGCTGGAGTTTTTTTAGACAGTCAGCATATGGCATCTGCTTTAGACCTGTGATTCTTTTAGTGAGGTATTTCTGTGGTCTTTCCAGCTGTTGCAGATGTCTTGTGAGGTACATACCAAATGGGGCATTATACTCTATATGTGTCTAAAGAGGGATGAGTACAGTGGGACAATGACCTCCTTTTTTCTGGATGAAAAGTCCTTAGTGATGAGGTGTGCCACATAGATGGATTTCTTGACTGTTGTGGCAATGGGATTAATGAAAATGAGACCACTGTCCACCTGTGTCCCTAAGTCTCTCATCATGCTTTTGATTTTTAGTGTCCTGCCACCTATGTTGTAATGCATGGGTACATGTTTTTTTCCAAAGGGGATAACTATACATTTCTTGGCATTAAGCTTGAGACCATGGCTCTGGCACCAGGCATCTGTTTCTGTTTCTGTAAGGCCCTTTGTAGAATATCCACATAATTTGGGGACTCAATAATGGTTCCCAGTTTGCAGTCATCTGCGAACTTTGTTAGCCAGAGTCCCTTAGTGTTGGTCTGTACTTCAGAGAAATATATGCCAAACAAGAGTGGTCCCAGGACTGAACCCTGAGGTACTCCACTTGTCACTTGTCTGGAGCTGGATTTGGAGTCGGCTACTTTTACAGTCTGGGTTCTGTCAGTAAGCCAGTTGGCAACCCATCAAGTGACGTAGGGATTTATGCCCAGCTTAGTAAGTTTAGCTATGATTCCAGAGTGGGGGATGGTGTCGAAAGCCTTGGCAAGGTCCAGATAGGCTGTGTGCACCGCCTTACCCTCGTCCCCAGCTCTGCAGACTGATTCGAAGAAGTCAATCAGATTCAGAAGACAAGATCGGCCCTTCACAAACCCAAACTGGGTGGGGTCTAGTGTTTGAAGGTTGCCAATGTCTTTGTTTATAAGTTCCATGATAATGCATTCCATACCCTTGCAGATCAGGCTTGTCAGACTGGTGGGACGGTAGTTCCCAGGATCCAAGGCAGATCCTCCCTTGTGGAACAGGATAACTGTAGCTGTGCGCCTCTCAGTGGGCATGAAGCCTGAGGTGAGGCTATGATTAAACATAACACTTAGATGAGGTGACAGTTCATTTTGTAGTTCATGTAGTACACAGCCTGGGATGTCATCTGGTCCCATGGATGCTGTATTCTTAGCTTTGGAGAGTGCGGTTTCTACCTGTGTGGCCGTGATTACTGGAATTTGGCAATCTTTTGGTATTGAGATGGGCACTTTATGGGGTGAGAGGGGGATGAAGGTGGCACTAAATTGATCTGCCAGGATACTGGCAATATCCTTGGGATCAGTATGTTTAATGCCATTCTATTGTAGCTCAGAGCAGATCTGAGCATTGCCATTTAGATTCTTGATATAACTATAGAATGCTTTGTGGTTGTCTTTGGAATCTTTGGCAATTTTATTTTCGTAACTAGCTTTTGAGGATTTTATGAGGGATCTCAGCTTCTTACTGAGGCTGGTGAGGGAGTTTTTTGCATCCTGGGGTTTTCAAATTTTCTGCAACAGTTTCCTCCTTCTATTGTATAGTTTGTTTATAGCAGGGGACCACCAGATTGGCTTCCTTTTTTGGAGAAGAGCATCTTGGTTCCATTTGGGATGGCACGATTCACGCACAAGTGGATGTGCTCTTACTGTGCCTTAGTGTAGGATTCTGCAATCGAACTTCCATATTCCATCTGCATGGGTGTCATGAAGTTTGTCACTTCTGACTTCAGTAGCATGAAGTTGGCTTTGGAGAAGCTTTTTAAGGAGGTTTTCTTATTGGGGGGTGGGATGTGGATGTCAAGGGTGATTTTCTTATGGTCAGACCTGACCAATGAGGGGGTGACCACTGGTGTGGAGCATCTATCTCCCATGTTGATAATGACCAGGCCTAGGATATTGGAGCCCCTGGTGGGACAATTGATTAGTTGATCCAGGGCATTGGAATTTATGAATTCCAAGAACCGTTGGGAAAAGGAGTTGATACCCAAGTAGTTTTCCCAGTTAATGGCAGGGTAGTTGAAATCACCCAGTTTTAGAGTGTTTGTTTGTATCTTAATATTTTCCAATATGTTTAGAAAGGTGTAGTGAGAATCTTGGGGCATGGTGGAGGATCTGTAGCAAGCTACAATTTGGATTGCTTACCTAGTGTTAGTTGCACCTGGAGAATTTCAGATGCATTGTGTTGGACAACTAGCCTGGAGGTGTGAATATCTTGGTGAATATGGACACTCCTCCAACTTTATTGTTTCGGTCTTGGTTTTGTGGCTGAAAAGTGTGGTAAGAATTGTAGTCTGGTATTGCTGGGGTGCTCTCTGGAGCCTTGAACCAGGTCTCAGTTACTGCACAGATATCAATGTTCTCCATTTTTAGGAGTGCCTTGAGATAGTGCATTTTGAGGTTTAGACTTCTAGCATTGAGTAGCATTACCTTCAGATTTTGCATGCTTGTATCTGTTACGGTGGTGGTTTTATCATTTGAACCTTGCCTAAAAAAGGCGCTATATCGGTGGCAAGAGCTTTAGCCAGTAACCTGAATCTTAGGGGTGACAGGTGCAAACCATTTCTGGCAAAGCATCATGGTTTGTCGATCATGTCTTCCCAGGCAGACAAATACTGGATCCCCTTTGAATGACACCAGAAGCTTAGCCAATTGTTGAAGTCAGTCATTTTGTCCTTATACTGTGGTATCATTCTGGGCAAAGGCAGGATGCTACTCAGGGCTAGAGTCATACCTGCCTAGGTCACATGATCCAAGAGCACTTCCATGTCTCTTTTCATGTAGTCCGGGGAGGTATGTCTCAAGTAATTCACTCCTGCATGGACAATGGCAGAGTCATATTTGTACTTGTTGTGGAGTGACTTGAGTGCATGCATTATGTGGTGGATCCTGGCACCCGACAGGCAGCTGACTGTAATTTTCTCCTTGTTCAGCCTGATGAGTGGGACATCAGTGTGCCTGACTATAGAGTCACCTATGACTAAAGTGTTGGGTACATTGTCTTTCCTTAGGGGCTGTTGTTGGGTGGCACACTGGTGTTGTGAGCTATGTGTCACTTTGGTTGTGACTGGTGTTTGTTTGCGTTTCAGCTTTGGAGGTCCTTGTTGCTTGGGCAGGTTAATGTTAAGGGCCTCCGCATATGTGGGTTTAGTGTTGCTAAGTGTGGGTGTTGATGGCATGGGTATTGAAGGGCTATGAGTTACTTGAGGTGTAATGCAGGTGTTAACCTTCTCCTCTTGACTGTCTAGCACAATATTGGCTGGAGAGAGCTTTGCTTCCAGTTTGGCTATGTGAGTGCATCTCTCGCAGGTTGTAGTGTTGGGTAGTAGGAGGAGAGGATTGTCTGTGTACATGAGGCAGTTGCTGCATTGCCCCAGTATGCCCAAATTCACCAGGTGGACAGGAGAAATCACTGGAAGCTGACCCTTGGACATGCCTGTTTAGGTGCTTTTTTGTAAAGTTTAAGAGCTGTTTTCCCTTACCTTTGCAAGGTACTTTGCAATTATAGGCTGTTTAGTGCCTATGATTAATTTCTCCTTATTGACAAGAAGAGCTGAGTGCTTGTATCAGTTTCAGGCTTCCTAGTGCTTTCCAGCAGGTTCTAGAGCAAGTGCTAGTCACAGGGGTTCAGATTTTAGTGTTACTACTGAGAAACCAGCTAGTTCTAAGGGAAAATTTAAAGAGCAGACTTTCTGGCACCTGGAATAGTTTAACTGTAGCCTCGCAGTGTTGCACAATGCGAAAACTGTGCAAACACATGTGTTTTTAAGCCAGAAAGTTGACAGGGATAGAAATCAGCCCAAAAAGGCCAACAAAATTACAATTTCAGAGCTGGAAACCACTCCACTAGCGTTATTCTCTCCTCCACCTAACATTATGTAAGCAATATCTCAGAGGTATCCCTATAGTTGGGCCTTTATCCCAGTAGTATTTATGGCCTGATCCACATCCCTTGAAGTAGGACATGGGGAGGCATGCTACTGGCATTTGTCAACATGGCCTTGCATTTGTTTACTGTTTACTGTTAGGTTGTTAGTTGCGACCCCCTGACAGTCTATACATTGGCACTAAGGGTGAGGCATCTGCCTTTGCCAGAGAACTGCAGGCCATCTGTTACTGCATTTCTACATTGGATTGGGGGGGGGGGGCAGCACACTTGCAGACTTTAACATTTGAAATGACTGTGTTGGTATTTCCGTTACTCTGTTGGCTTCCATTTCATATTGTATTGTGACCTATCATGCAGACAGGATGCATATCAGTACAGTACACATGTTATACCTTAATAGCATATATTTCAATTTCAGACTTCTTACCTGTCGTGAACTGGAATGCAACTGTTAGACCTGTTGTAGTAGGTCTGTGTAGGTCTGGTGGGGGGCTGCTCACCATTGCCATCATTTGGGGGCCTTATTCCAGCCTTTCTTCATGATCATCTACACTTGTCCTGCTGGGTGTGGATGGTGGTGGATATGTGACCCTCATTGACATCCATGTGTGTGACTTATTGACACCCACAGTTCTTTAAGCCATCACATGTACTACAGTGGGGGATGTCAACTTGTGTAGTGCTGCCTAATATGCTGACACCAGTATTTGTTATGAATTTCCTGCTGTCCCATAAAGCTGTCTGCTGCTATCCCATTCAGCCACCCAATTCCCTTGCATGCTTGCATCCATATCATACATACAAGTATGAGAACATACTGTGCCATTCAGTAATTGATAGGAAGAGTGACTTACCTTGTTGCTGGGCCAGTATTGAGGACAGTGCTGGAGGACTGACTATGTTGGATGCACATAGTACACTCCTTGTACATGGTAAAGCTCAGGTAGTGTCATGTTTGGCATCCCTTTTACTGTCTCTGTGAGTTGGAGAGAGGTATCAGTCCTTGGGTCACTACAGTGTCAATGTGTGTGCTATGAATTGCCTCTTTGCCAAGGCCTGGGCATACTGTGCATGCCTCCTTCTGCCTACAGGGGCAGGTTCAGGATGATCCTCCTCTGAGTCCCTCTTTGCCTGTGCTGGCCTTGGCAATGGTGGGGGGCTGTGTGGCCCTGCCCCATGCTGTTCCTGCTGCAGCTATTTCCACAGGATCATACTGTGTAACATGGCGCATACTATGAACATTTGTGTGCATGTAGCTGGAGAGTACTGCAAGGCTCCACCTGATATGTCAAGGCAGTGGAACCATGACTTGAGCATCCCAAACACACACTCTACAATGATCCTGGTTTGTGCGTGTGCCTCATTATGGTGTTTTTGTTTGGATGTGTGTGCATTTCTGATGGGTGTCATCAGCCATGGCTCCAGTGCATAGCCAACATCCCCCACTAGATTGCCATATGGGATATCCCCCTCGCAAACGCCTAATATAGCTGGGAGCAATACCAGATGTGGGAGTCGTGATAGCTTCCAGGCTGCCAGAGTACACATTCATGATAATGCCCTGGGCATCACACACAACCTGACAGTTGATGGAGATGAAGCCCTTGCAGTTTATGTAGACCCTGCCCCGCTCACTGGGTGGTGCTTTGATGTGGATGTGCATGCAGTCTATAGCACCAACTACTTCAGGATATTCTGCTATATGTTGGAAGAGACGCATACATTTGCTCAGCTCCTCACGGGCAGTGGGGAAATATATGTGCTCATTGTCATGTTGTGTCATGGCATCCAGGAACTGGTGGAGTACCCTGGATGCTGATGCCTGTGAGACCCCATGATATCCCCAGTTGGTCTTTGGAAGGTACCTGTGGCTAGTATTCTTCTTAAGCCTAGACATACCTTGGTATCCACTAGGATGGGTTCCCCCCCTATTAGTTCTGTGTGTAAGGCTTGGCTGGCACAGCTCAACAATTTGCTGTAGAATGTCCATGTCCACCCTATAACGGTTTTCTATCTTCAGTTCATGTAGGTCCTGGTAGGTTCCCCTGGGTCTGTACACTCTTCTCCTCCTCCTTACTGTGGGTCGGTTGTCAGCATTCTCCTCCTCACCACCCTCAGTCTCTAGCACATATCGATGGAGTAAAGCAGCATCAGCCTCTAACATATTTAGTTATTTTTGCCAGTTAAAAATCCCCCATCTGTGTACACCGGTGGTGTATAGTTTGTGGGAAAAAAAGTTTTTAGTGTATTTGCATAGTTTATATTATTGTGCTGGGCTGCTGCATGTGTAATTGGCTGATTCTGATACATTCCACCTGCCAGCTATGTTAGTTCTCCTTGATTGCCTTCCTACTGCTGTTTCCCCTTCCCACTTCCTCCTTATTTAAGCCCCGAGGTGTGCCACACATACCCAGTGCTCAAATGTAAAGAGTTTGGCTATTTCTTCTGCTTTTTTTTTTTTGTTTGTTTGTTTTTAGGCCTGTTGTGCACCGTGCACAACTGTTTAGCTAATGTAAGCTTTTTAAGTCAGAAATTGCCCTTCCTGGACATGAGCATGCTCTGCATTTCATGGAATAAGACATTACACCCTCAGACACACACCCTTCCTTAGCTGTGCTTACCTAAGGGCAAACACGGGCCACAGAGCTCCAATGAGCTTACAGCAAGTATGACACACCCCCTTATGAAGTCATTCAGCTCTTATACTTACACTGTTGTATTGCTGCACCTACATGGTTAAGTGCAAGCTGACACTTTGTTGAACTCTGTGATTCAGTATAACTCCCATAATTTGCATACCCCAGTGTGTACATCCTTAGTTAAAGCACTTAGACTGACCTTTTCCCCTTGACAATCAGTGCTCCTTCATATTGTTTACATTCTGCATGCCATTGACTATAAAGGGAAAATGCAGAATTATCTTAAAATTGACTTTTCTCATTTTGTTTTGATTTTCGGCATGATCCCATTTGCATGCCACTGCCCTAAGCTTAAACGGCCGTGATCAGCCAAAAAAAATAAAAAAGTTTAATTAAAAAAAAAAAAAAAACATTTTATTAATGCCAGTGGTCTTATATTTGGCCATTGGCATGTGTGTTTGACTGCAATACATGCTTTCCACAAGGTGTCCTGCCTCTGTTTGCTCAGATGCAGAAATGTATTCAGTTACTAACTGAATACATTTCAGCTCTGACTCCGTTTCTGCATGGAGTCTGGCCAGCTTTGTGCATTGCAAAATCACCTCATGTGCATGTTTTTTTCCCGAAAATGAGGTGATTTGCATCCTGCATGGCTTTCCATGCAGGAACAGAGTAGGGCCACTCGTGCACGTGAAAACAACACTTTCCTGGATCGCTTGCTGGCCATTTTCGGTGCAGGAGCTCCTACACTGTTTCTACACATAAAACAGCCATTCATGAATCCCGGGGATAATCTTTTCCTGAGGGCTTTCTATTTCTCCTTTTACATTTTTTTATTGCTCTCAATATACTACCATCTTCCTTTACTAATATGCTTAAGTAACTTGATACTTCTTCTCTTTTTCCTTATAAACATATATTTACTTATATAACAATTCTTGTATTTTTCTTAATTGCTTTCATATAATTCATTTTCTTTGTCAAAGTACTTTCTATCATTATGTTCTAAATCATCCAATGCATTGTTATATGTTCTTGTATATTTTTTGTTTTCTACTTTTCTCCCATCATATTGCCACTATACAGAAAGAACATTTTTGTATTTTTCCTTAAATATCATTTACCATTCAGATCAATTTTTATAAAATGTTTTCACAATAATATAATCTTTAACTGTATTACAAATGTATTTCCTTCTTCAGTCTATGCTTTCTCATTTTTCTTTTTATCCCTTTGTCTGTTTATATATTCCTGTTTTTTTTTTTTTTTAATTAAAAAAAATGAATTTAAAAACCAAGTTTGATGGTACCCACCAAAAAAGAAAGAGAAGCTCTACAAGGATTAATGAATAATATAGATATTATAATAAGACCAGCAGACAAGGGCGGTGTGATTGTTGTTATGGATAGAGAATGGTATGAATCCAAGATGTTAGCACTACTTAGTGATTGTTCAACTTATAAATCCATACAGAACTATGAATTGAATAAGATCGTGTTAAATATTGAACTTGCCATATATGATCTAATGATCACACATGTTATTACTCAAGAGCTATATGAATATTTTCAAGTGAAAGATCCTGTCATACCTGTAATAAAAGGACTACCTAAAATCCATGACACAGACAGACCCCCCCTCCCAATGCGACCGATAGTATCTGAGGCTGGATGGGCCACTGAGCCCTTATCGATTTATACTGAACAAAATCTGAAAAAAGCACTGGAAAAAGCGGAGACTGTACTGCGAGATACAGAAGATTATTTATCTGGTTTATCAACGTATTGTGGAATTAATCCAATACATTCGGATATGTTAATAGTAACTATGGACGTGAGGAGTCTCTTCACAGTTATACCGAATGGCTATGGAATAGTCAATTAGGAAGTTCCTTAATATGACCAATGAATATACTACTGTAGAAATTATGCAAGTATGTTCTCTGCTGGAAATTATATTAGAAAATAATGTCCTCATGTATAATGATCACTACTTTATGCAAAAATAAGGTGTGGCCATGGGAACATCATGTGCCAATTCATACTCAAATATAGTTATGGCTCAATCGGAGCTAGAATTTGTGTTTACAGACAGTAATGCAGTTAGTACTAAACTTATATATTACAAGAGATTTGTGGATGACATCTTCCTATTATGGAATGGTGGAGAAGATAAACTACCCAGCTTTAGTGACTACCTGAGGAGGGCCACAGATTTTTTGGACTTTGAAGTTAACAGCTCTAAAAGTGAAATTAATTTCTTGGATGTAAGCATTCTAAGAAAAGCAGATGGATGCTTTGAAACAAGGTCATTTAGGAAAGAATGCTGGAAAAATCATACTTTACATCAGTTGAGCATGCATCCAAGACATTTATTCCCACAGCTAGTCAAAAGCAAACTGTTGAGGCAGTCTAGACTTAAAACCGAGGACAATATCTATCAAGAGAAGATGTTTTAAATGAAACATGAACTGAGTAGTAGAGGATATGAGAAAATAATTGGATGACATGACCATAGAGGTACAACAACAGAGAAGTACACAAGGAAAGTCATACTACTCCACAAATTCACACAAAGCCAGTAACCCCCAAGATGAGAAACGAAACATTGAATACGAGATGCACAATAACATACAGTCAAGATGTTAAATTTGCAATATAATGAGGAAGAAATGGAAGATATTAACAGCAGATGAGTCTATAAAAAGAATAGTGAGAGAAACCTATTTTCTGTAATAAAAACAAAATTAACTTATAACAACTTTTATGTAATGATGGGAAAAGAAAACATAAAAAGACCTTGACACATAGACAAGGCACTTTCAAATGTGGCCACTATAAAGCATGTTCATATATAATGCAGAATCAATATTTTCAGCACCCTGTTACACAAAAGATGTATTATTTGAGGGCATATGCTGATTGTGTGACTGTAAAACTTGGTTTATGTAGCATCATGCACACAATGCACCTGCTTCTATGTTGGAAAGACGAACTGCCACATTAGAACTAGAATTGTGTTCACATCTAAGAGATATCAGAAATAGAACATCTACAAATGCACTGAGCAAATATATAATGGCAAATAGTCATTCATTCCTGTTTACGGCACTTCAAGTGATGCACTATGGTTCAAGGAAAGGCAATCTGAAAGAAATCACTGAATTTGAAGAGACTAAATGGATAGCAGATTTGAGTACTGATAAAAATCCAAGCTTAAATGAGTTTGTTCCTTTAAAGACGGTATTCAGAAGGTTCTGCCTAAGAAGATGAGTTCCATTGGGCACTCCCACTATAAATGAAGTTAATGAATGAATGACTGTTTGTAGATCTGATGAAGGCCTGAGGCTGAAAGTGCTCATATTTTTATTCACATTTTAACCTTTTACTTGCTTAATAAAATACTCACTGTGGAATCACTTTCTTGTTTTATCCATGGTTTTCTTTGCATCTTGAAAGTGACATACTGGTCTTAGTTTGATTTGTTTGGATTTGAAAATCCTATTTCAACTACCTCGCCTTCTCCTCTAACTAAACCTTCTGATGCATTAAAATAATCTATTTCAGTTCTTTACATACCCCTTTTGTATATTTATTTATTTACATTTGTTGACCGGGAGAGTCCGACTGGACATAGGTCCATTTTCAACAGAGGCCGGGGGAGAAATTTTCCACATTAAGTATTACTTGCATTATACAGTTAAAAAACATAGCATTTAAAATATAGACATTAGTCCAGCTGAGGACATAAAACAAGAATAAAACATAGATGTAAAACAGCTGTAGAACATAGTACAATTTTAAAATATGGTGACATTTACTAAACATGGTTACAAATATAGTTGAGATTCATTAGTGAACAATTGATACAATCTGTTTTTGAGGTACATAACAGCAGTTAGCAGTTGTTGCTACAAGAATTTAGTACTATGTGGTAGGTAACTGGGAACATGAGTAGCCAAGCTTGCTAAGAGTAGGTTGTTGATAGGGGGCTGAGAGAGGTAGTGGGTGGGTGGAGTGGATCGTATAAGGGGGGGTTGCAAGGGCATATCTGGCAAGTTTTTAAGTGTGTTTTAGTAAGGATTTGAAGTGGGTGCAAGAAGTTACAGAGGTAAGTGAGGATGGGAGGGAGTTCCAGAGTTTGGCTATAGTGCAGGAGAATAATGCTACTCCAGCAGAGTTATTGGCTCTTGTGACCTGTAGGAGGTTTTTGTGGCTGGATCTTAGTGGTCTCATGGTTATGTAGGGTTGGAGTAGATTCTGGAGAGATGGAACTTATACTGGTTGGTTTATTAGTTTGTGGGTGAGTGCGAGCTGGTACCATTGAAGGAGGTGGGGGAGCTCTAGCCAGCCCAGTTCTGCTAATGAGGGACAGTGGTGAGTACGGTAGGAAGCCCATGTGGTGAATTTGGTGATTTTGTTGTAGCAGGTTTCGAGATTATTTAGGTCGCATTGTTTAAGGTTAGTAAATATTTGAGAGGCGTAGAGTAGGGTAGAGATAAGATGAGAATTTGTTACCAAAATTTTAGCTGCTTTGGTAAGTAGTTGCTGATTTCTATATAATGCTCCTAGTTTTTTGTGCACTTTTTTAATGGTCATGGAAATTTGAATGTCAAAGTTCAGTTTATTGTCTATATTTCTACTCCTAGTAATTTGGTGTGTTCTGTAGGATGGATGGTGGTGTTGTCTTTTGTTGTGATGTTAAAGTGAAAGCTGTCTAGGGTAAGTTTGGTGGGTTGGACGATTAGTCATTTTGTTTTGTTTGGGTTGAGTATTAGTTGGGCATCAATAACCAAGTTTCAACAGAGGAAAATGCTTCCTGTGTGACTTTTTGCAGTTCGGGAGGGAGTGGGTTGTGCAGATGATGGTTGAGTCATCTGCGTATTGTATGAGTGTGCCATGTGTTGTAGCTGAGGCTAGATTATTGGTGAAAATAGAGAAGAGTAGGGGTCCCAGGATGGACCTTTGGGGAACCCCTATGGAGACTGGTAGTTGGGGGGATAGGTCATCCTGCCAAACAACTGCTTCTTGGCAGGCAGATAGGTAACCCTGAAACCAGATGATGACTGGTTGAGAGAAGGATAAGTTATTGAGAAGAGAGATGAGTTGTTTGTGTGGGACCATGTTGAAAGCTTTAGAGAGGTCTAGGAAGGTAGCTGAGGAGAGATAACCTGCATTTTTATTTTGTAGGATAGTGTTAGAGAAAGAGAGTAAGGTGGTGGTGGTGCTATGGTTAGGTTGGAAACCATGCTGTGTGCTGGAGAGGAAGTTGTTAGCAAGGAGGTGATCTGAGACTTGAGAATGAATGCATCTCTCTAGTATTTTGGAGAGTGGCGAGAGAATAGCTATGGGGTGGTAATTGGTTAGATCTGTGGAGGGGCCTCCTTTGTGTAGGGGAATTATGTGTGAGACTTTCCATAGTGTGCGAACATAACTTTCTGACAGAGATCTGTTAATTATGTGTGAGACTTTCCATAGTGTGGGAACATAACTTTCTGACAGAGATCTGTTATTTATGTGTGAGACTTTCCACAGTGTGGGAACATAACTTTCTGACAGAGATATGTTAATTATGTGTGAGACTTTCCACAGTGTGGGAACATAACTTTCTGACAGAGATCTGTTAATTATGTGTGAGACTTTCCATAGTGTGGGAACATAACTTGCTGACAGAGATCTGTTAATCAAGAGTGATACTGGGTAGCCTAGAGCGTCAGCTGCAATTTGAATTTATTCACTTGGGAGGTTGTCTGCTGCTAATCTGGTGGGTTTAAGTTTAGTTAATAGTTGTTTTATTTTGGAGGTAGGAACAGGAGAGAAAGAGAAGCTAGTGTGGAGATTGTTAGTTGTAGTTGATGGTGTAGGTTTATGGGGGTTGTGTTGTCTAGCTAATGATAGTACGGTTTGTGTGAAGTGATTGTCAAAAGAGGTAGCAATATTTTTGGAGGAGTGAGTTAAGTTTGGAGTGGGTGTACTTACTTTACGTGGGTGGAGGATGGAGTTTATTGAGGACCAGAATTGTTTGAGGTTATGTTGAGAGGAGGTAAGGGCAGACTGGTAGTATTGGATTTTGTCCTGTTTTATAAGCTTTTTGGTTCTATTGTGTAGTTCTAGGAATTTTTGCCTAATACAGAGTTTTTTGGTTTTGCACCAGTTGTCCCAGACTTTATCCCTGTTTTTCATTTCAGACTTAGTGCTTTTTTGTAGCCATGGGGATGGTTGGGCTCTAGTTTGGGAACATCTTATGGGGTCATAGTAATTAAGGAATCTTAGGAATGTTTTATTAAAGTAGTCAACTGCATCATCTAGTTTGAAGTATTTTAGAGGTTGCCAGTTACAGTCTTTTAGGGATGAGCTAAATGAGAGAGAGTTGAAGTTAGTTTTTGGTTATTTGATGGTAGATGGTGGGTTTTGCTTTATAAAGGTGTTTTCTTAGTAGGAAGGCGGGGAGTGATTACTGAGGCTGTCAGATAGGCAGCCTGCTATATATGACTGGGGGGGGGGTCTTATTGACTAGTATCCAATCAAGAGTAGTGTGTTTGTTGGAGTTTTTATTTATCCTATTAGGGTGACTGGACTAGTTGGGTGAAGCCATGAAGGTTTACATGATGGGTTGAGTGGTTGCTAGAACAGGATTGCCAGTCAGTGTTGATGTCTCCTAGAGTTAAAGTTTCTTGGGGTAAGTGGTGGGTAGTCCAGCTGAGGAGGCTTTCAAGTGGGGGGATGTTTTGGCCAGGTGGGAAGTAGCAACCTATTATGTTTAGGGTTTTATTTTGGTTTATTTTAAGGTTGGTATATATTATTTCTTCCTTACCTGTTTGGGGAGCTGCTAACTTTAAGATCTGGATGTCTAGATGCTGTTTAAATATTATAGCTATACCACCTCCTTTTTTGTTTAGTCGGTCTACTCTTAGTATACTGTAACTAGTAGGGAGGATTTGCTCATTAGTAATTTGTGGTTTTAACCATGTTTCAATAAGCATTACTACATCCTATATCCATCCTATATCCTATATCCATGATCTTTCTATAACTGTATTACAAATTAATTTCCTTCTTCAGTCTATGCTTTGCCATTTTTTTTTATCCCTTTGCCTGTGTTTATATATTCCTCATTTCCCTTTATCTCTGGCCAAATTGCATTATGATCATAAAATCCTGTTTCAACTACCTTACCTTCTCCTCTAACTAAACCTTCTGATACATTAAAATAATCTGTTTCAGTTCTTTATGTACCCCTTTTGTATATCCATGAATTTTTGTCCCACAGTTTTATTTTACCACATCTTATGACTTCTAATATTTTTCTTATATCATTTCCTTTCTTTTTATACTTGCCTCTTAAATCGCAACTAATATCTTACTATAACATTCATATTTATCACTACATAGTCAAAAATATGATGATATAAGCTTTCCTTTTCTTTACAATTAGTATACGCATATAATTTTATAATTGTATATACTTATTCTTTCCATTTTAAATCTACAATATTTAATCTTCCCATTTTTGCCAGTTACATCTGATATTTTTACTGTATTCAACACGTCTATTCCAGAACATCTATCATTTCCTAAATTCCAGATTATCTTTCCTCCCCATAGTTTTTCTGTTTGCAATATTTCTTCATTTGTAAAAAAAAAAAAAAATGTCCCCACTATTCAGTAAGGTTCTGTGCAAGAATAGCTTATTCCTGCATGGAAACAACCATTTAGGAGCAGCACGGCAGCATGCCATGCATATTAATGAAGGCGCACTGCCTCTGCTCCTAAACGGACATGGAGCGTGGACTAGTGCAGGGGTGTGTGTCTGAGAGCAGAGCTCTCACAACATACATGCCCCTGCGCTCAGGAAGTGCCATTTGGCAATAACAATGAGCGGGAATGCTCATAGGAGGTTGCATACCACCCAACTGTACAAATCAATGTATAATGTCCACATTTGTTGCCCAGACAGTTGGCCTGTACCCTAGTTGTACCATGAAATCATGGGATGATGTCAGGAATGAAGCTGTGAAATAATGGCATACATATGAGTGTCAGACACCAAAATCCATCAGAAAACATATATTAAAACAAATCCTGTTAATTTAGCAACTGTCCCAAATTTTTAAGAGCAATAATTAAAATATGTCCATAGTTGGACCTCATGTTGTCAACTTTGTCTAGATAATGTTCATTAAGAGGTTGAGAGGTATAAGGGATTGCTAGGATGTCTGCCAAATGTGCAGGTGCATGCAGAAATCCACAGCAATAAGTGAAACCTGTCCATTCCAAGAAAGAATAGTAGTAGAAATGTTTGTTTTATCAAACAGATTAAATTTAACTGTAGATGTGTGGGTTTGCCCACTGCTTAGCTACACATACTGTAGCTTAAATGGCACAAGAAGATAAATAGCAAGATACTTGCAAATGAAGCAGCACTGTAATAGTGTTGTGGCCAGAGCTTTTGCCTTGCAAGCAGTCATTCCTGGTGTGATTCTCACAATAGTAAATCCCATTTTCCATGTGAAATCACTTTATGAACATTTTGTGCCATATAACCTACTAAATAACATATATTTGTGATATGGAATACTGCATTAAATGCAGATGTGAGGTGTTATTGTAAACACAAGTGCCCCATACAGTATATGTACACATGAATCAGACATATGAATTGAAGGTATAATGTGTAATGAATGATAAATCCATAGAGTGTCCAAATCCACCACTTTCCCAAGAGTCATGTTACATTTCTGTCTAAATTAGTGTGGGGGTAAGCGAGAGTAAGCACTTGTAAGCAGTAGTAAGTGGGTTTAAGCCCGTATGCATGGAGGTAAGCAATGTGCATACATGTTAAGCAATATTGAAGCTAACTCCCTGTAAGCATATTTAACTGGAAGTTAGCATTGCTTACCATCATGCAAACCCATGAAAACTGGCTTACAACTGCTTAAAAGTGCCTTAATCACTCTGTATCCAACAGCCACTGTTCTGCCCAGCAACAAAATAAACAGCTCTTGAACCCAGGACCCTGTACACTTTACTCACAATAGTTAACCAGTAAGCCATCACAACAGTACATAATACTGAGGTATCCCCAAACAAATCCTCACTATAGCAAAATCAAAATTTACATGTGAAAGGAATCGATATACAGTTTTATGGCCTCCTTGATTGAACTTGAAAGCATGAAATGGCAAAATACCAAAATGGCATATAAGCGAATAATTTCCCTGGGAAAGAAATTGCTTGGTTGCCTTTGTTATTTTTCCATTTTCGTCACTGTAGTGCAATCTCAGAGTTTGTATATTTAAGTAGAGGGGGTGTGAGGGGTGAAGCTGCCCACTTTATGTAATGATTTGTTTTTAAAAAATCACTGTTCTAAGTGTTTGGGATTGTAAACTTTCGCTTACATAGGATCGATAAATCACTGTTCACTTTTTTAAGCATTCGCTGAGTTAATATAGACCCAATTTTATGTTGTATAACCTACTACATAACATACATATGTGAAATGGAGTACTGCATTAAGTCCAGATGTGAGGTGCCATTATAATAAAGTGTTGAAATCCCCCAATAAACACAAGGACCCCATAGAGTGTACATACACATGAGTCATGGATACCAAACACATATATAGCATGTAATGAATGATAAATCAATGCCAAACAGAAAATAGTGTGAAAATTTAAAATTAAGGAAAGCTAAGCAATGCACACACCTGCTTAGTAGGTGTAAAGCAATGTGTAGGCCAGCTAAATCACTTTGCTCATTGGTATACCCCTTTAAGCAATGCCTACCTTAGGTAAGCAGGTTTGCCCATCGCTTAGCATTTTCAAAACTGTCCAATCACTGCAAAGTGTGGGAAATTGGCCCTATTTAATCCCCACAGGTGGGAATACATCTCATTACTGGTTGCAGCTTCCTCCTGTAGGCTGTGAAAAATCGCACCTCTAGGCACAGCACTGGGGAATCTAGGAGTCCAAAGTCATGGCAGGACTCCTTGTTAAAGACCATGACCAGAGACTGCTGCAGGGCCAGTACCAAGGTTCCCAATATAAAGTGGAAGCCTGGGACCGTCTCGCCCGTGACCTCATCAGTGTCACTGGCATCCCTCAAACTAATGAGCAGGTCAGGCATTACTATGCTGACCTAAAACAGAGAAAGAGGGAGCTCTTGGATCAGTGGATCCAAGAAGCTAGGCAGATGTGTGATGTCCCAGCCATGTGTAAGTATCATAAACAACTGCTTGTAAGTATCAGTCTACTGCCTGTTTAATAATTGCCAGATTATGCATATTATGGATAGGTATGGCTAGATATTCCTCTTATGTCTTTGACAGTGGCAGACAAGTGGGCTGTGAATCGGGAAGCCCATGCCTGTAGACTGCTGAGGCTCCGTCGCGAGGCAGGTTAGTAATAATCTTGCATGTACTGTCATAAGAAATAAATCTAAAAGTAGTAGAAAATAAATTGGCAGTATAAAACCTGTATTGTGTATGGCATGTACTGAATAAACCAGACAATATGGCAGGAAGAGTCTCATATAGGTTGTATGTAAATAAAAGGGTAACAGCCTGGCAATAAAGGTCTAACTCCTGAACTGCTTGTGTTTACTCTGGTATCATATGATAATGTAGTGTTGCAATCTCTTAATAGTACTGTTGTATTAAGCACTGTTACCCACACTGTGCTACATAAATAAAATGTGTAGGAATGTCTGTATACAACTGTTGTAATCACAAGGTCATATTGTACAATTGAGAAAGACTTAGACAGAAAACAGTGCAATGCTAGACAACATAATCCAAATAGCACACTCAACTGAGACGTGAAGTGTCATATTTTTAGCACACACAGCCATGGTTCGAATCCTGGGAGTTGTAGTAAGCTGTATGCAGAATCATACCCCACAACTGTACAAATATTATCAGAACATCCAGATAATTGGCATAAGTCCCCTGCCTGTCACCCTGTCCCCCTGGCAAATCAGTGGGATGATCCCAGAAGTTTAGGCAGCAAATAATGACATAAAACTGATTGTCAGACATCATAACTGTCAGAAATATATCTATAAGAACAGACCTGTCACTCCAGCAACTCACCAAAGTGTTATGAGAGTAATAAGCAAAGTATGTCCCAACTCCACCCCCATGTTGTGAAGCTATGACTAGAGTGTATGCAGTAACAGATTGAGACATATCTCCATAATAATAATGTGGAATCTGGTAATATGTGTGGCAACATTCAGGTAGTGTTAACAAACATTCCCCCCACAGGTCTGTCAGATATGAAAACTGTGCCTAGAAATAAAAGATTGAAATCCTGGACTGATACTGTTTCGTCTGGTATTGTATGGCAGTGTTAGTGTTGCAGTATCTCTGACTAATAAGGTATTACTCATCACTGTCATCCACAAAGTTCTACATAATAAAACTGTCTAGGAAACTCTGTATAAGAGTGTTGCAATTACAAGGTCAGGTTGTAAAACCATGGGAGACTTATAGGCAGAATTCAGAGAAAAGATACACAGCAATATCTACATAGCACACTCAACTGTGATGTACACTGTTTTATTTTTAACAGACACAGCCATGGTTTGAATCCTGGGAGTGGTAGTAAGCTGTATGCAGAATCATACCCCTTGACTGTACAGATCTGTCCAGGATGTCCAAATAATTGGCCCATATCTGCTGGCTGTTAGCCTGTCCCCCTGGCATATCAGCATGATAATCTCTGACATTTAGGCAGCATTTAATGTCATACAACTGACTTTCAGGCCTGTAAATATTTGGAAAATGTCTATGGAAACAAACCTGTCATTGTACAACTCACCAAAGGTTTAGGAAGCCAATAGTCAAAATATGTAGTTTCACCTGCATGTTGTTAAGACATGCCCAGAGTGTGTGCAATAAGAGATGTAGAGGTATATGCATAACATCAACCTGGAATCTGGGAATATGCGTAGAAACAGTCAGGTAATGTTAACAAATACTGCAGATAAAACACAGTTCATGTCCAAGCTAAGGCCATAGGGTAGTGTAATAAAACCTGTAAGGTACAGATCACAGCACTGACTAAGAACGTAATGAGAACTACAGGGATATACAAGTTGTTAATTGACATCTCCCCCCCACCACCATATCTGCAACAATAAACTAAATGCACAACTCAATCAGTATGTGTGCAATTAAATCTACTGTTGGGACATATGTCCTATTGTTTTATAAATATTGAAATCTTTTCTATGCATGTGCCATGTTGAAATACTCCCACACTGGTGGCATGCTGCCATTAGTGTACCTGCATGCTGTTGTAATGGCCACTGTGGTTCCATATATGCATGATTTCTGTTTGCTATGCAACTGTTCCATATCTGGTGTTTTGGGTTAATGGGAATATCTATGCATGCTGTTATATCTAATCCTGGAATGTGTTGACTATTACTAACCCACCTATGTTTTAAAATTGAAACACCATAGCACGTTTGGGAAAGCCGGTCCCAGTGGACCCACCTCTCCCACCTCATCTGGCCATAGCACCAGGCACCAGCATGTCTGGGGCACACCCTGGGACCTCCTCATACACTGCTCCTCCACCACCTTTGGGTGGAACCACCTCAGGGGATAAGGCTTACCTGTGGACAGGATACTGTCACCCATCATCTGGTATGGGGTCTGGTGTGTAGCAAGCTCAGCAGCGTGTCTGGAGATCTGCCACTCCAGCTTGAGGGCCGCATGGTG
This sequence comes from Protopterus annectens, assembly GCF_019279795.1. NCBI lineage: Eukaryota > Metazoa > Chordata > Ceratodontiformes > Protopteridae > Protopterus > Protopterus annectens. The sequence goes on from NC_056728.1 coordinate 301,196,178, forward strand.
CATCTAGAGGGTCCGCCTGCCCCTCCAACCCAGCCCTCAGCACAGCCACCTTTGGGGCTGTGAAGGTGCAGTGGTGACTGCCCATGGCTGGGGACCTAAGACCCACTTTTTCCACTAGGGGGCTCATGGGCTTCTGACTTCCAAACTCCCCTCCCCATCCAAGGGGTTTACCCCCCACATGTGTCATATATCACCATTGTATGTTGTCTACTCTGTCTTGTCTGTTATCCTACCCAACCTACCTCCCCAAATATACTTACTATCCCTCTCCAACATCCCACTCTCACCTTAAAAAAGGGCAATCTGTTCCCCGAAAAGAAATCTCGCCCCATACATAGCTGTCCATTTCGCACACATATCCACTGGACACATGTAATCTGGTCTAATTCACTTCACAACATATTATTGTTGTCCTCCCCCCTCTCTCAGAGGTATGAGTATCCAAATCTACCTCCAAATCAGTGTATATGCACAGCTGTTGCTGTAGAAGAAATGGGCAACTATGGATCTTCCCTACACCCGTCCCGCACATCCCTAGCTATTTTCCCTACTGTCTTTCCCTCTTTGTGGCACTTTTTCACCATTTTCTCATCAACTCTTTTTCTTTTCTTTTAAAGAAATTAGTGAGGTGGTAAGCGGGAGTAAGCACTTTTAAGCAGCAATAAGCGGGTTTAAGCCTGTTTGCGTGGGGGTAAGCAATGCCTACACAGGTTAAGCAATTTAGAAACTAACTGAGTATAAGAAACTGTAACTGGAAGTTAGCAGTGCTTACCTTTGCGCAAACCTGCTTACAACTGCTTAAAAGTGCCTTAATCACTCTGTATCCAACCACCCTTGTTCTGCCCAACAACAAAATGCACAGCCTTTGCAAGGCTCGATTGCAAGACCCTGCACACCATAGCCAAAGCAATTTACCACCAAGCCATATCAGATACACATATCCCTGATGTTTTCACAAACTTATCATCCAGCACAGTCACTCATCAGTACAGAAAATGTATTTATACATAGAGATGTATGTGTGTGTGTATATATATTTTAATATATATATATATATATATATATATATATATATATATATATATATATATATATATATATATATATATATATATATATATATACATATATATATATATATATATATATATATATATATATATATATATATATATATATATATACACACACACACACACACACACACACACACACACACACACACACACATATGCAGATACATATATATATATATATATATATATATATATATATATATATATATATATATATATATGTAAATACACATACACAACTATAGATATGTATAGGAAGATACATATTTAGAGGGTGCACAGCATATTGAACAGCCAGTATTACTACAGTTGCCACCTTTTAAAATGGACAGTGTATGATTTACTCATACAAAAGACAATTATTGCATGAAACATATACCCACAGAGAAGTCAAAGGATATGACACCACACACAGGTCTGCATACATAAGAAATGCTTATTTGTGTACTATTACAGTTGTATATGCCATGTCATATAGCTGTTAGGTGTTTGAAATACATACTAAGTGAGTAATGCAACTCTCAAGCAGATCATTTTATACAGTAATCCGAAAGCATAACATATGTTGCTGTCCAGGCCAAGGCCTTCAAGTAGTCCAGCAGTAAAGAAAGACAAAGCCAGACGATAACAGTCAGTCAACAGTAAGTAATGCATATGTATAGTTCAGTAGCCTCCAATTATACTCTGTACTCAACTCCTAGGGGGAAAATAATTAAGTTGCCACAATGAAGATGTATCTGTTACATAATGCTTAACTGAAAACATCACTATCACACTGACAAACAGAACAGTCTATATGACAGTAAGCACTTGGCCACCAATGTTCCCAAGGTGAAATGTATATTAATATGCACAACCATTTACCGTAAGGCATCTTACTACTGAAATCCCTCACATGTTATAACAGCCTAGATTATATATGGTGCATACCCCTCCCCCATAGACTGACTTACAGGGGCATATAACACTGTCACATACACTGACCTCTGGACTGCAGAAGGACACACATGTTTTGTCCATCTGTATCCCCTTATAGATATAGATATAGATATATATATATATATATATATATATATATATATATATATATACATATACATATAATATATATATGTATATATATATATATATATATATATATATACATGGACCCTACCCCACAATATGTGCGGGGATCACAACATCACTGGAATGATGGCAGGAATGGCAGCAAAACATAATCAGAGGCCACTACATAAAAAACTCTCACTGCATGTCATATGGACAAAGCCTGGTATACAGGTGGAGGACAGAGGCTGGAACACAGGGTCATATTTGAAATGGTGTTGCTATACACTGAGAAAGTTGCTGGTGTTACAGGATAGTCTGCAACATACCCTTAGTCAGGAATATGAAGTCAGAAACACAAATGGATGTAGCCATGTACTGATAGCACTCAACAGACACAACGTCAGTGATATATCTGACACATGACCTGTGTGGTAGATAGACAAAACATAACGGGCAATCCTCTGGTTATTATGTGGATAGACCCACAGTTTAGAGCTTTGCAGACAGACTGCATTCCATGCTAAATTAGTATTTACACACAACCCTGTAACACTGGTGGTATACAATACATATAGCAACACTACTCACACTGACTGTAGGTCTGGAAACTTGTACAAATATGTAGTTGACCTGAGTCTGCAAGTCCTCTTGTAAGAGGTATTTCTACCTGCTGTCTACACACAGGAAGGATGTCCTCCATACAGGAAAGGTAAAGGGACCATGCCCACATGATGTTTGAATTTATAGTAGTGGGTTGGCATGACAGTGGTAACTGGAAATACTACACAGCAGGCTGCATGCAGGTAGCAAGTGGTGGACACTGATTGAAGAAGGCCATCACCTGATCACGTGCATCACCTACAAAATCCATGCTGCAATCTATTCAGAGCAGCTCAATCCATTTAGTGGAGAGAGACAGAGATAGGCAGATAGATAGATAGATAGATAGATAGAGAGAGAGAGAGAGAGAGAGAGAAAAAAAAAAAAAAAAAAAAAAAAAAAAAAACACACACATCCATCCAGTCATCCACATAGAAAACTTTGTCCAGAAGAGACAACATTCCTACAACAGATTTGTGAAGTACTTGTTCCATGATAATGGGATAGATGATGTTGAATGATTTATATGTGCCATCAGGTGTTGTTGTAATGATGTCCAGTTAAACAACTGCTATGGACAATAGTGTTTGTCTCTGTGGGCAGTGGGTCATACCTGTCAACTGTGCAGTTCAGCACTGACTGCCAAGATGTAAGCCATCATAGCATGTGTTGTGTAATGCAAGACATGTATATTAGTATGGCCAATAGCTGGTGGTGGAAGTAATGTCATTATGATGGACACATGGGTTCCAGAGCCCACCACTTGCTGGACAGTCATGTTAACATGTAGTATAGAATGTACAAATATCATAGGTGTGTAATAGGCTTTTCTGCAATCATTCCCTATGTATACCCCCTAATGTTAGGCTGTGTCCACATGTGGCACCTGTCTGTGTTGTAGCAAGGCAGAACAGTGCAGCTGTGCAGGAAGGAGAGTTAGAGAGTGTGGACCTGATGTCTGAATGCACCCTAAGATATATATATATATATATATATATATATATATATATTTTTTTTTACAATTCATAATATATATAACATATATATATATATATATATATATATATATATATATATATATACACACACACATATATATATATATATATATATGTATATATATATATATATATATAGATATATATACAACTCATAATATATATCTACACACACACACACACACACACACACACACACACACACACACACACACACACACACACACACACATATATATATATATATATATGTGTGTATATGTGTGTGTATATGTCTACATACATACAAACACACACTCACATATGTACATAAATACATGTCCCCTACTTTTGAATGACAGTGTTGCATGATATGTGTGAGGGAATATCACACATATCAACACACACACACACACATATGTATATATATATATATATATATATATATATATATATATATATATATATATATATATATATACAGCAGTAAGTGTGTGCAAAATGGATGGTTATGTCAGGTTTGAACCCCATGTTGGGAACACATTGCCCTTGTGTGTGAAAGTGGGATTGGTAATTTGGAGAAATGTAGCAGGTATATTTGTGGAGGTAGGTTGTGTTGGAAGATAGAGAAGACAGCCTACAGGGGTGGTATATGACACATGGTGGGTAAACACCCTGGATGGGGAATGTCATCTGTGATGTAGAAGCCCATGAGCCTCCATATGGAAACAATGGGACAAAGGTCCCCACCCATGGGCAGTCACAATATCGGCTTCACGGCCCTGAAGGTGCCTGGGCTGGGGGCTGAGTAGGAGGAGCATGCAGACCCTGTGAGTGTGTACTGAGGGCCTGAAGGTGCCATAGCACATCCACAAGTCTCTGTGGAGCTTCCTATGCACCAGACCCTGGACCTGCCTTCGGGTGACAGGATCCTGTCTGTGTGTGCTCCCGTAGGGGTGAACACCATCCCCTGAGGTGGTTCCACCTGATGGTAGTGCAGGACCAGTAGATGAGGAGGCCACAGGGTGGGTCCTACATGTGATGTGGCCTGGTAATATGGCCAGATGAGGTGGGAGAGGTGGTTCTGCTGGCAACTGTTCCCCGAACATGCTATTGTGTCACTGTTATAGAAGGGTCCACTATGTAATCTCGAAATACTGAAATCCTGAAATTCAGTATTTCGAAATTACATAGCAGAAAACCCAAACACAACTCACAATTCAGAAAACACACTACCACGAAATTAAAAATGCCAAAACTACGCTACACATACTGTACACACATAAACAAACACAACCCCCCCCCCTTTATAAACGCATTCTATGAACACCTTCAGGAATGCATGGATCATGCGATCCCAAATAAAACCAAGACCCAATCCTCCAAAGGCAGACGTCCTGTCTGGTGGACCCCAGCCATAAACAAACTATACAATAGAAGGAGGAAGCTACTAAATGATAGAGCAAAATCCCAAAAAGGGAAGGCATCACTGATCAGTATTAGCACAAAACTACGGGCACTCATAAAATTGTCTAAGGCCAGCTTTGAGAGAAAAATTGCACAGGACACTAAGGATAATCACAAGGCTTTCTTTAGTTATGTTAGGAACCTGGGTGGTAATTCCCAGATATGCTCAGAATTAGTCCAAAATGACAAAAAATACACTGAACCCACAGACATTGCCAACATCCTAGCTGACAGGTTCAGCGCAAACTTCTCCCCCCCTCCCCACCAAAAGGGCAAATATCTATCCCAGCAGAGTGCTGCCCCCCTGACATCTCAGATGCTCATGTAAGAGCCGCCCTCTCCAAAGCAAAAAACACAGTATCAATGGGACCAGATGGTGTCCCGGGCTGCATCCTACATGAACTCCAAGATGAGCTAAACCCAAACATAAAACTACTGTTCAATCTCAGCCTTACTACAGGATATGTGCCCAAAGAGTGGCGTACAGCAACAGTGGTCCCTCTCCATAAAGGTGGTGCCTCAACGGATCCTGGAAACTATCGCCCCATAAGCCTGACTAGCTTAGTCTGCAAAGCTATGGAAAGGATCATCATGGACCTCATAAATAAAGATATCGGGGACCTACAGACACTGGATCCTACCCAGTTCTGCTTTGTTAAGGGCAGATCCTGCCTTTTAAACCAGGTTGATTTCTTTGAAACAGTCACCAAGGCGATTGACGAGGGGAAGGTGGTCCACACAGCCTACCTGGACCTCGCTAAAGCCTTAGATACAATACCCCACTCGGGCATTATAGATAAGCTCACCAGCTTAAATATAAACCCCTATGTCACTAGATGGATTGCAAACTGGCTCAAGGACAGAACCCACATGGTTAGAATTGCTGGAGCCATGTCAGACTCCAAACTAGTTACAAGTGGTGTCCCACAAGGCTCAGTCCTGGGACCTCTCTTGTTTGGTATATATTTCTCGGAGGTACAGGCCAACCCGGAAGGACTGTGGCTGACCAAGTTCGCAGATGACTGCAAACTGGGCACCATAATCGACTCTCCAGCCGACACAAGCATCCTCCAAAAGGGCCTCATAGAAACAGACAACTGGTGCCAGAGCCATGGCCTCAAGCTAAATGCCAAAAAGTGTATAGTCATCCCCTTTGGCAAAAACAAAGTGCCCACAAATTACCACATAGGTGGTAATCCATTAAGTACAGAAGAAGTAATTAGGGACCTGGGGACCCAAGTTGATAGCAATCTCTCATTTGACAACCACGTGGCCAAAGTGGTTAGAAAAACATTTTATATAGCCCACCTAATCATGAAGGGATTCACATCTAGATCAGGGAGGTCATCATGCCTCTTTACTCATCCCTCATCAGGCCCATAATTGAGTACAATGCCCCTTTTGGGATGTACCTTACCAGACACCTGCAGCAACTGGAAAGACCCCAAAAGTACCTCACCAAGAGGATCAAAGGGCTCAAACAGATGCCATATGCTGCCCGGTTAAAGAAACTCCAGCTCTACTCAGTGGCATACCGCCTGTTCAGAGGTGATCTGTGCCTGACGTATAAAGCCATGTCCAACCCGGAATTAATGGACATGCTGCATCTCAGAAATTCCAAATCCCATCGAGCTCTGGCTCGAGACTTGAACCTCAGCACTGAAATAAATAGGACATGCTGGAGGGACAGATTCATAACCCAGAGGCTCCCTTCACTCTGGAATAAAATCTCAGTCCAGGTTAGGCAGAGTCCCTCATTGAATCTCTTCAAGAGGAATCTTGATGAGTGGATGGGAGATCGTAGGTTTACCCCGGGTATCACTTCTGTGTCACTGTTAGACAGAGGCACAGTATACTAACCTCGAAAAAGGGCATAGGAAAATAAATTTAAAATGGGTGGCGAAGGCCAAACACATTCTGGCTAGGCTTATAAATGCCCTAGGGCAGATAGCCTAGTATGAACCTATGAACAATCAAATAAATGCATCTACACTATAGATAAGCAGGGGGGCCAGCCTCTCTGCACCCCCCATGTGGGGGGTTGTGCCCCCACACCCTCCTACTTATATATTCTAACTCCAAGATCATACAAACAGAAACACAAATGAAACTCTCTCACACACACACACACACACACACACACACACACACACACACACACACACACACACACACACACACACACACACAAATCTTACAGTTCCTCACATGCACACATCACAGTCACAACACACACTAAAGTCCCTAGCCAACACATTTACACACACAAACATGCCTAAATTCAACTGATACATCCACACACTGCACCAGTGGAAGCGTAAATTCAACATCTCTGTGCTTTGGGATTTTGAATTTCACGCTTCTGTAGGTTTTGGAACTTTGAGTTTTCGACTATGTAATTGCGAAATACTGAATTTCGGGATTTCGGTATTTCAAAATTACATAGTGGACCCTATAGAACATATATGGGTAGTAATAGTCCACACATTCCCGGATCATGTCCAACAGCATGCATAGATATCCCTATTAACACAAAACAACAGATGTGCAGCAATCACATAGCAAACAGAACACATGCATATATGGTACCATAGTGGCCCTTGCAATGGCATGCAGGTGACATTGTCTGTAACAGGTCACCAATGATAGTATTCCCACAGGGAACATGACTACAAACACATAGCACACAGTGTTGTACAATACAATATGTGTCCCAACAGTAGGTATTCTGTAGACATACCTGTTGAGTTGTGTGATCAGATTGTTGTTGCAGATATGGTGGGGGGTGACAGAGATATGTATTAACAACTATGATAACTTTGCAGTATGAGGTCCTCAGACCTTTTTCTATCTTTATGTCTTTTAGGCAATATGTCCAGGGAGTGGATGCCCATTTATACAGCAGAGGAGAATAATGTCATCATCTCACACCTGTTGCAGCACTACCACATGTTGTTCGGCTGAACAGCCCATGATCTGCAGGAGCAGACCACCCTGTAGAATGATCTTCTCCACAGGGTAAATGATGTTGGCCTGCATAACCACAGTTATGAAAATGTCCAGCATCGATGCACTGATATACTTCACCATGCCCACCGGTGTGCTGCTGCAATCAGGGGAACCAGCTCACAACAGGGGGGGTCATGTCATCCAGCCCCCTGACACATGCTGAGAAGCTTTTTGTTAGCCTCGGAACACCTGCCCACCCACACACACAACACCTGGCAGAGAGCATAGTGGAGCTGGGTGCTACCCACACAATGGCAGAGGACTGTGCAGGTAAGGCCACAGTGTACATCAGTATACCACTGTTTCATATCCATCCACATCTCTACAGTTAGATCATGCATATGTGAGATGAAATATATATAGTCTGTTGCTGCATAGTAGCAATAAAGAGATGTGAGTAATCTGTAGTATTGTGGGATTGTACAGTTTATGTACTGTAATGCTGCACCCACCCTGTACCAATGTCACAGCTGTGGCTACTGACATCACATCTCTCACACACTTATGTAGGTCCCTCTGTTATACCCCAGGGCAGCAGACTGTAGCTGGTGAGTATGGTGTTTGTTCAGGTGTGCCATGTTATGGCCATGGTATATTCCATGCACACATTTAGCACACTTACCCATAATGCATGCTGTACATGTTCACCTATTGTTGCTGTTAACTGCATTGCATTACAATGGTGACCATGATGGCATATCTGAAGGGTATGTCAGACTCCTTCAATATAACTAACATCCTGTCATTGCAAAATGTGTGCACAGAGATGAACATAATAGTGGGACAAATGGCCTACAGTAGGGCATGTGTGAAACATCACCCTTATACAGTGCTACAACAGCGTATATACCAGTATTATAATGTCAACTGTTACAGATCTACATTACGGTATATCACAATACTGCATTCCACAACCCTTACAACCTGCAATGTGGTCCTAACATGAGCAATGAGTGCATAATATGGAATCATATGTTAGGACAGCAAGTATGGGTAACACATACTGTCACAAACACTGGAAGCATATCTGTGCACACACTTCAGATAAAATATAGTGGAAGCAGCTGTTGAGGTACTGACAGCATGCATTCTTCATGAGAATGGACCATCCAGCAAGTACACAACACCAATGTCACACCAAGAAATGGTCTACTGTCTAAGACATTTGGCCATCAAATGTGCCCACTTACCTACAATAGAGGCAGCCGTGGCTTGCACACATCTTACATGCCATGGCGTGGACCCCATACCCAACAGACGGCACCCAGGAGTTGGACATGTAGCCATACCTCACCATTGCATACACAATGGCAAACAGTGCAGACAGTCATGTATGTGGTGAGGATGTATGGAACAGGATTAATGTAGAAAATAAACATATGGCCATCCAAGACAGATGATGTCACATGTAGCAAACTGGTCATACAGGCTGCCTAGTAACATGTCACAACACTGAGGGAGTTGCAGGAATGTCTAGCAAGTACTAGCTGTGCAGTACCCATGTCAGCAATTGCCTGGACTCTGCATACATGTGGCCCATGGGTTAGGGTAATCAGATGGGACAGTTGTAACACAGGAAACATCAGCCAGGCCTCTCTACAGGTAGCATATGCATAACAGAAAAGGTCCCCAAAAGGCATGTGTTGCAATGTGTACTGGTGTACCAAGACCATGTTGGAAACCTACAGAGAGTATCAAGTAAGGTACATGTGCTGCACAACCAACACCTCACCCCACCTCAGGGCCACCATCGCCATCTGTACCTTGCCAGTGCCAGTGTACACCTGTATGTTTGCCATTCATTAGCTGGAACTAGGCTGGTACACGTGGTGTTCAGTGTTTTGGACACTGCAAAATGACACAGATGTGTATGCCATAGTTGTCAAGCATCTGCAAAAAGGCTGAGGGTGGGGAGGGGTTGTCATCATGACACAACAGTGCACTGCAGTAGGGATCCAAAGGATGCTACGAATGGCTGTATCTGCACACAGTCAGGGTCAGGAACTGTGGCAGACATAACCCTGACTCCACAGCAATAGTGTCAGCAGTGTGTGAACTCCAAGGGATATGCACATGAGTTGACTTTGCAATCATGCAGAGTTGGGGGGCCATGTGTAGAGCAGACTAACCAAATACTGGCAAATGCAGATGCCCCATGCTAGTATACCCCTGCCAGGAATAGTGACTGCTGCAGTACACATAACAGTAGATGCAACAATGCACCCACAAAGTGTATGCATCTTAATCAGCATCTGCACAACTAACATATTTGTTTGACACTCCATTTGATTGTACAGACCATATGTCACATATCAGGTTCATATAATGTTAACATATCCAGTAATGTGGTTCAATGGCATTCAAGGAAGAGGGCATCATATCAATAAGAGTGTGCATACCCCTTATAACCATGGTAAGGTTTGAAGGTTGTCAGTGTAATTGTATTGTATTGGCTGTACATGCACCACTGATGATGAGATCTGTAAATCAGACATCGGGCATTCAAAAATGACATCTGTCCACATATCATCCCAGGTATGTGTCTGACAAACACATAGGGACTGTGAGCAGCAGAGCAGACATAACTGACACAGTAATACACATTCAGCAATGGTGTGTACATCTGTGAGGTATGGTGCACAGTACATTCCAGGTTGCCGAACAGGTGCACAGCAATACTGTGAACATGGGTGCAGTGTATTCCAGAGAAAGGGGCATCGCCTACTAACACAACCCATGCATCACACACATGTATAACGTGGCTAGCATGGATTGACTATAGCTGCACTGCATGCTGTTGAGTACCATATGTCATGCATGTTGACAGATGGATAATGGAAAGTCTGCATGTAATATCTTCGTGCAACCTCACCTGTAAGTGTGTGTTTGGGGGGGGGGGGTATTTTGTCTGTAAGTGCAATCTGGTGGAGTGGAGGGGGGTTGATGTATGTAGGGTGTGTGTGTGTGTGTGTGTGTGTGTGTGTGTGTGTGTGTGTGTGTGTGTGTGTGTGTGTGTGTGTGTGTGTGTGTATGTGTGTGTGTCCATGTATGCACGTGTGATTGTTAGGTTTTTCATAACTTTCGACTTCCCTTTGAAATCATGCAGTACATGGACATGGACAGACACATGAGATGCCAGGAATACTTGTCTGACATGTAATCTCAGGACAGCTGATAGTATAATAAGGTCTGTAGCATGGAACATGCATTGGGAGGAAAACTAGACACCAGGTATACTGTTATAATTGCAATCAGCAGAAAGGTGAAAGAATACCCACATATGCAGCACTACAGATGCATTGGGGAATTACTAGATAGCACCAGTGTGTGTATCCAAATATTACTGTAGTCCACATAATCAGTTAATAGAGTAACAGATCCTGCATCTACTGACCAATAGTTACTTATGACACACCAGCGCATGACATTATTGAGTGACTGTAGTAGCCCCTAACATATGGGGGCCATGCTCACGATGTATGGATGTCAGGATGAACACTGGATGACAGCAGTGAGTCTTTTTAAAACCGGCTCCAATCAAGTCAAAGAGGTAAAGGAGTAACAGGTCAAGTTTTGTGATCACTTGTCTAGGCAATTAAAAGTATGATACGTTAATGATTGGTATTAATGAGTGTATGTTTCAAAGTCTGATGCAGGATGAGGAACTTAAGAGAAAACTTGGGACAGTCTGTAAACTCAGGAAACAAGTAAGTATTATGGTGGAATGTCAGGGTGTATGCATGTGTGTGTGTGTGTGTGTGTGTGTGTGTGTGTGTGTGTGTGTGTGTGTGTGTGTGTGTGTGTGTGTGTGTGTGTTAGTATGTGTGCGCTGTTAAGCAATGACATACAGGTCTTAATGTGCATTTCTTCTTTTCCCCTCACAGGTGGCGAGGTGGGTCAGGGTCTCTCCTGCAGGCAATCTGATGTTGGTGTCCATACAGACACTGAAAGTGGTTATAGGTGTGTTGAGGCACAGGCGGGGTTGTCAGAGGCCTAAACTGCACCATCATTTGACATCCTACTGTTATCCACCCCATCCCCGCACCCAGTCACAGTGCCTATAGATACCCCATCACAAGTGGCCATAGCAGAGGGACAGTTGGTGGTTGGTGGCAGTGCACAGGACAGTGTGGTATCTTTGGCATTTGTTTCTGGACACAGCAATCATAGCCGGATGTCAGGCAGGGTACCTCATAGGCAGATTACAGGGGTGCTTGTTGGAGGACTGCTGGTCATCGTGCCCCTGGAAGAAGTGCCACATCCGGTACCACCAGATGCATGTTTCAGGCAGTCATGGAAGCACAGGCACATTTGGAATGGTACAACTGACAGGGTCTGAGGCTGCAGATGGCTACTCTTTCAGCTCTGACAACATCCATGATCTTGCAGGTGTCCCCTGTTATTATACAGAGGTCATGGATAGATGGTGGGGTGAGATTGTGGGACTCATCAACCATGTTTTGTCTGTGCTAGAGCATGTGGTGGGAGAAGTGGTGTGACGGCCACATGGATGTAGGCCAGCAACACCAACAGCTGAAGGTTGACGTAGACGTGCAAGGACTCCAAGCTGCTCCTGTAGTGGCAGTACCAGCCCCAGCACTGCAGGGAGGGGCACTGTCCACACCACACCACACCACAACAGGCCATGTGCACATGGCCCTGGCCTGTCCCAGGACGGACATGGTTCCAGCGGACATATGTCATTATCAGGGGAGAGTACCATATTGTGACTTGTACCTGGATGTGCCCATGGAACCCCTGGCAGGCACAGTTCTCGTGTCCATGGCTGGAGGTGGAGAACTGCACACCCTACCAGATATGGTCTGCAGCTGTCCAACAAACACCTGTATAGGACAGCCACATGGCAGAACTGTGTGCATGCATACTCACACACAATACAAACATGGCTAGGGCAACCCAATACCTACACATACCACATCACCATGGCCATATCAATAATTAAAACCCCTCACTCAAACACATGGTGTAAAACATATGACTCAGCCTAGGTCTCTGTCAAACCAACAACGCATGTGCATATGATGATACCTGTGCCACATCCCTGTCATTCATAACATTGATGCAGGGACAGGCTAATATGGTTTTGATGCACACGGTGACTGTACTACTGTGTACCAAAGTACTGCTGTGTAACATGTTGTCAGCAGTAAAGTTTAATGTTTGCATGTCAGGAAGTGTAGCTGTCCAGCCATGATGCATTATAACTGTTAGTAACACTGAGTGATTGAGATCTCCATAATGTTATCAGTTTGTGTTGTAGGTGATCATGTGTCAGCAGGAGGATGGTCTGCTGTCATATCTCACAAGAGGTATGGCACTGTGGTGAGACCTTGGCTGTGCCATATCCTGGGTACAGGTGAACACATGTCACAGGTCTGTATAACAGTTACTGCATGTGTCACATGGCTGATAGCTCTGGGGGTGGTGTATACAGGTGAGTGCATGGTGGCTGCTGTTAGCAGCCCTTCTACAGTGGACAGTGGTAGTTGTACTGGGTGGTACACACCACATGTTTGTGTATAACACACACAGAGGCTTTGGTGTTGATGCACTACACAGAGAATACTGCACACATGGATGCATGTACCTGTGCAAGGAACCCATTTTAGCCTATGTAATTCCACCAAGCCAAACTACACACAGCAGCACATTGTGGAATAAGCAGTCTGCTAGTTTAATGTCATTGATGATGGTACCAGCAGGGTATATGTTCCCTTCTCCAATATATTGCAATCCTCAACTAGGTAAACATATGTGTGTTGGTGTGGGTGGTGCACCCCTACCATTTGGAGGGTGAGAGGTCCTGTAGAATCACAGATAGTGTGATAGACAACTACCTAACCTCTTAACATGAACTGTACAGTATTATGGCCAGCTACGCGGGGGATGCACTCAACAGTAACTGCAATTATGTTGGCTGTGCCCACAATAAACACACCCAGCTATATATACCAACCACAGTATTGCTGCACACCTATACAGTGGGGAAGAGGTCATTTACACATTTAACACTAGTTGTGATGGAAAGTATGTTCACAAGATGATACCTGTGAAATGTTAGCATATGCCAGGCAGTTCTTGGACAGATGGCCCCCTGGGACATTTATATTCTGCAAACTGAAGTAGATCCCACCATATACATGCACACTCTTAATTGGCAACAGTGGGACTAGACCCCTACCTATGTATGTAGTGCTACTGATGTGTGCAGCTTTAATTGCACACACCACACAACATTTAGGATAAGGTGTGTTCCAGGTTACATGTTACATGCAGAACATCCCCAGGCATGTATAGTATGGTAATGGGGGATGTAATGGTTGTTTATCGACAATACATAGTGGGACCTGCGGTAGTGGTGCTGCGGTAGCGTTGTTGCCTCACAACAAGACGTTGTCCCCTTCATTTCTCAGCTAGAGCATCTTCTATGTGGAGGCATGCATGAATGGGTGTGCCTTTGTTGAAGGTTGTGCATCAGGGCTCATAACTCGGCACGTAAAAATCCACTACCAAACATTAGCGGACCAGAGTTCCACTGTGGAACCCCCTAACTGGGATAAGCCAAAAGACACAACAATAACAACATAGTGTGACATACCATCATATGCACATTGACAAACACATAACATTCAGACACACATTTGAGAGACCTGGGCCTATCAGTGCTAATTACCTTATCAGTGTGTCCATTGTGTTACAGGTAGGTTGCAAACAGCACATGCATAACTAGGCTGGATAGTGTTATCAGTTACCTGCATGGTTGATGGTGACATTGGTCACCATATAGCGGTACATGGGACATGTACCTGGGGTACCATGGTGTAATGACAGTATACCCAGCACCCATACCCCACTGTGGATATTGTACACACTGGAATCCATGATAACACTCTGACATACCCAGCATCACACATTGACCAGGACTAAAATACAACCCCTTGTCCATCGCAAGAGTGCTACTACAGGGATATGCATGTAATGCACATGCTGCAGGCATAGTAGGATGATGCATTGTCATGCCTCTCCTATGGTCAGCAACATCACTATCCCTAATACTGTGCGGCAATGTGCATTGTAATAGGAGTATGTGGACTCGGAATTCTGTACTCTACATATATACATGCATGCACACATACACACACTTGCCAGAACTCAGTGGGTATCCCATGCCTATCAACCCATTTGTACAACAGTGTTGTGCTGGTACTGCAAAGCCTAGGTAGCCCTTAGGGAGAAGAAAGTAACAAGGTACATGTAATGTTTGGTACAGCAGCAGCCACATCTAACTATGGCAATGGGGGGTGCTGTGGGTGTGAAGGGCCTCAGGGTATTCCCAACTACAGGTCTACAAACACACAGACACTGATAGTCTCAGTAATGCACACATACACATTTGTCATTATTGGGGTGCATCGGTGCAGGTGTTCATAGGTGTGTACCAGGCTATTGTCCATGGAGAGATGGGAAGTGTAGGGGATGTGGGTACAGTGGTATCATGCCACCCACCATGTGACAACAGGCCATCTATCAACAGACACCACTGGGCTGATCGTCAGGGTGAGAGTGGCATGAATCAGCCAATCATCTGGGTGCCTCTTGCAGAGGGCCAGTGAGGTGCTCCAGTTAACATGTATGTAACATGTATTAAATAACATGTTCAGTGTTTGTTTTGGAGACCTGTACCCAAGCATGTTCTGCTGACTGTGGTAGTGTAACTGAGGTATCCATGGCATGTGGTGCATTCAGGGTGTGGAGTCCTATCTGTGGCATTTATAACACAGCTGGGCAGACATGTCAGTGTCAGTCAAGCATAGATTGCCTGTAAGTATCCAAGATGGATGCCTGACATCTGCACATCTGTACAGAGGACTGACAGACATCAGCTAGCCAACCAGCTATGCATTATCATGAATGTGTTGAGAGATAGATGTCTGACACCGATAGATATGCCATTACTACATGATGACAGCCTTCACTGACATGCTATACACACACAACAGTCTACAGTTATTTTCCACGTTAGATCATTATCCAGTAGGAAATATTTAATGAAACACAGCTCACACACCAGGAGCATGACAGTGAGGACTCAAAGTCCATCTTTGCATGCAGGGGTATTTTGGAGGAATGTCCCTATTTTCAGGCTTGATTTACCAATTCACACAATTTTCTGAATCACTCATCATGTGCGATTTTTAAGCTGTATAGTACACAGAAAAAAACACTACATGACCATCATTCTAATGGCAACAATAGTTTAAAGAAAGAGGACACACATCAGCCATCTTCCTTTTTCTAAAGTAAAAATAAATTACCTTGTGTGCTAGATTTTTGCAATGCAGTTCAATCCAATAAAGATATGACAGTTTGTGTTTGATAATGGGCATATATTTTCCATAGTCTTTGTCACACTTTGCTTTTCAAATGTGTTTCTGAAAAGTATCCCACATTCATACCGGATGCTTTAAGAGTTATGAGCTATTTACTGTTTAAATTTTAAGCTAATTACATGTCCATATATTTAGATGGATGTAACTGCTTTTCAAGAAACGTTGCTACTATTTTCAAAGTTTACATGTACACAGAAAAAAACACTACATGACCAACATTCTTAAAAAACAGAAACGAGTTTGAACATCATGTTTTCTGAGTTTGCAGATTCCTTAGAAAAATCTGCAAATTAAGTGCTTTGTTTTTGGTCTATTAGGCTTCTTTCAGTGATGCATTACTACTGGAGCCAGGCAACTTTGATATGACCAGTGAGATTTTAAATCAGAGCTACCTGAACATTTATATAAATGTTCCTGTTATTCATCCTATAGATGTCATAGGTTCACAGGTTCATAGGTAGGAACTAGGCTATTGGCCCTAGGGCCTATACAAGCCTAGCCAAAAAGGTACCCTGACTTTTGCCACCCAAGAAAATTATTTTCCTGTGCCCCTGTCAAGCAGCATCACAGAAGTGATCCCCAGGGTAAACTTCCTATTACCCATCCAATCATCAAGATTTTTCTTGAAGAGTGCTAATGAGGAGCTCTGTTTAACATATATAGGTGGTTTGTTCCAGAGTATGGGAAGTCTCTGGAACAGGAATCTATCCCTCCAGCATGTTCTGTTTATTGTGGTAACAAGGTTTAGGTCCCTAGAGCATGTGGCTCGAAGGGATTGGGATTTCTTTAAGTGGAGCATGTCCAACAGCTCTGGGTTTGACATAGCTTTGTATGTTAGGCAGAGATCGACTCTGAGTAGGTGATATACAATGGAGTAAAGCTGGAGTTTTTTGAGCCGGTCTGCATAAGGCATCTGTTTGAGGCCAGTAATCCTCTTTGTGAGGTATTTTTGTAGCCGTTCCAGTTGTTGTAGATGTCTTGTGAGGTACATACCAAAAGGGGCATTGTACTCTATAATAGGTCTAATGAGTGATGAGTAGAGGGGAACAATGACCTCTTTTTTTCTGGATGAGAAACCTTTTGTGATGAGGTGTGCCACATAGAAGGATTTCCTGACCACTGTGGCAATGTGATTATCAAAGGAGAAACTACTGTCCACCTGTGTCCCAAGGTCTCTTATCACACTTTCAGTGTTAAGTAGACTACCACCTATGTGGTAGTTCATGGGTACAGAGTTTTTACCAAAGGGGATGACAATGCACTTTTTGGCATTGAGCTTGAGACCATGGCTTTGACACCAGGCATC
This sequence comes from Protopterus annectens, assembly GCF_019279795.1. Lineage (NCBI taxonomy): Eukaryota > Metazoa > Chordata > Ceratodontiformes > Protopteridae > Protopterus > Protopterus annectens. Next base: position 301,214,074 of record NC_056728.1, read on the forward strand.
TGTCTCAGTGAGGCCCTTTTGTAGGATGTCCACATCATTAGGAGTTTTGATTATGGCTCATTGTTTGCAGTCATCTGCAAATTTAGTTAGCCAAAGAACTTCTGTGTTAGCCTGTACTTCAGAGAAGTATATACCAAACAGGAGAGGACCCAGGACTGAACCCTGTGGTACTCCACTTGTCACTGGTCTGAAGTCTGATTTGGAGTCTGCTACTTTCACAGTGTGGGTTCTGTCAGTAAGCCAGTTGGCAACCCATCTTGTGACATAGGATTTATACCTAGTTTAGTGAGTTTATCTATAATTCCAGAGTGGGGAATGGTGTCAAACACCTTGGCGAGATCTAGATAGGCTGTGTGAACCACCTTACCCTCATCTATGGCTTTGGTGACTGCTTTAAAGAAGTCTATCAGGTTTAGGAGACATGATCTGCCTTTTACAAACCCGAACTGTGTGGGGTCCAGAGTTTAGAGATCTCCAATGTCTTTGTTTATGAGTTCCATGATGATATGTTCCATGGCCTTGCAGACCAGGCTCATCAGGCTAATGGAGCTGTAGTTCCCGGGGTCTGCTGTGGCCCCCCTTTGTAGACTGGGATAACTGTCATGGATTGCCATTCAATGGGCACAAAGCCCGAAGTGAGGCTATGATTGAATATGGTACTTGGTGGGGTGCCAGTTCATTCTGTAGTTCGTGTAGAAGGCAGCCTGGGATGTTGTCAGGTCCCATGGATGCTGTGTTCTTGGCTTTGGAGAGTGATGTTTTTACCAGTGCAACTGTGATTACAGGAACTCTGTATTCTTCCGGTATAAAGATGGGCTCTTTAGGGGGTGAGAGGGGGTAAAGTTAGCACTGAACCTATCTGCCAGGATGTTGGCAATATCAGTTGTTTCTGTTTCTGTTTAGTGCCATTGTGCTGTAACTCAGAGCAGATCTGAGTGTTGTCATTGAGATTCTTGACATAGCTATAGAATACTTTGTGGTTGTCTTTAGAATCAGTTGTGATTTTGTTTTCAGAACTAGCTTTGGAGGATTTTATGAGGGATCTCAGCTTCTTACTGAGGCTGACCAGGGAGTTCCTCCAATTGTGAGATTTTACTCTCTTTTGCAACAGTTTTTTTCTTCTGTTGTAGAGTTTGTTTATGGCAGAAGACCACCAGATTGGCTTCCTATTTTTGAAGAATAGCATCTTGGTTCTGTTAGGAATAGCACGATCCATGCACTCGTGTAAGTGCTTATAAAGTGCATTTGTGTAGGATTTAGCAGTCGTACCTCTATTGTCCGTCTGCATGGGTGTCATGAAGTAATTTATGAAAAAAAGAGTTCCATCCATTTACTCTATAGTATATGTCCTTCAGATTAAATATATCATCTGACATGCAACTATGCAGATCATTGATAGAACATTTTTGCATCCTCAGATTCTCCAACCCAAATCAGGACGTGTGTACCCTGTGATGTCCGCGCCCTGGCCCAGCAATCAAGGAGCCTCAATCCTCACCCTAACATCAGAGAGGGCATCTCATATAAGAGGAAAGGATAACACATACACACAGTAAAGTACAATTTCCCTTAAGTGCACACAGAGATCACAGTCAGTCTGGGGCTGGTTGCTCCCTTGTTCCCAAGGTCCCCAATAAGACTCCCCACTAGCACAGCTCTAGGGTACAGATCTCAAACTTGCTGGCAAGCTAACTTCCAGTACCCTCTCTATCTACTTTGTGTCCCTGCCCAAGTAGCTGACACACACACACACACACACACACACACACACACACACACACACACACACACACACACACACACACACACACACACTTTGAGATAAGTATTTATACAACTTCACAGACACTCCTGGGAAAGGCTGATGCAGAGTTTTCAGCAATGCCCCTTTACCCAGACTATATGGTAGTAATTACTGCCACCACCAGCTAATAATTATGAGCTACTCAAAGGCCCTTAAAAAGGGTGTCCAACTATTACTGTGCAATATTATTATCCAATTGGTAGTATAGCCCAGGGCTAAAGCTATAGGAGTGGCTTAGACAATAAACTCTATAAATGTGCAATGTACTCTAGAGATTAACTTATCTCTACATAAACCAGCCACAGTTGAGAAGGGTTTAAAATATTTAATAATAAATACTAAAAACACAAGACAATACTACTACACCACAGTGCTATTTAAGTTCAGAGATCACACAGAAACTTGAAATAATTCTGTAGTTCACTTCTGACATAACAGAAAAACACTTAGTCTAATCTTTATAGTCCTAGCTATTTTTACAAGAAAACATACTTCTAAGATAACTTACTTAAGACAACAGGCAGTGCTGAGGTTAGATGTCCAAGATCAAAATGCTTAATAATCTCTGGTTCTCACTGTTTAAATTGAAACTGCAGTTCTGATAAAACATTACATCATTTGTTTACACTTTCTTGGTTCCCAGGCCACACAGAAACTGCATTTACATTAATTTACTCTTAGAGTAATAAAGGACATTCCATATGTATATTATGGTCATTAACTTTTGCCTTAAAACAATAGGCAGGATGCTAACTCTAGACTCATTGACTCCAAATTCTAACTTCAAAGGAATAGACATAAGGTAATTTTAATTTCAAAGGACCAATAAGAAATGCTTGACTTAGTTTTCCTTACAGCAGATGGCAATGTTGCCACATTGTTGAAACAACATTTCTTTACATTTAAGACGCAAGACTGTATTTTACATTTATATTTACAAATGCCAGAATTATGTATCAAATTCTATTTGACTAGGCTGGCAACCTTCACCCTTCTCTACCAGTTTTCGCATACCCTATAATAAGCAAGTGAGACAGTCCTAGCCAATACTCAATATTTCTTTGCATAAAATATTGCCTTTCAGCTATCTCTCTTGTTATCCCAGTGACTAAGGAATCTAGTCAGGAGATGTCAGGTTATTCTATAAACTGAAAAGCCATTAAGTAGACTAGGTATTGGCAAGCAGACAGGGATATGGGCAACAGTTTCCTTTATTGTCTCTCATTCCAAAGTGTGACAAAATGCAAAGTGTTTCAACCATATGCATCAGAGATCCATTGCATTCTGTTATGGATAGTCACCTAGCCTCTTCCAGGAGGCGCTGCCAGTTTAGTACAACCTAGGTCTTTCGTACCACAAGAGAATGTTAATCAAGAGCACATTGGCCTTAACACCCACGTATAAAATTAACACCCACGTATAAAATTAATGATTAATTATATTTTTGATTATGAGATAGATCCATTTTTGTAAGGGTCAGCTACAAGAAGACAAACTTTAACTTTCTGAAAAGTTTCTTGTGTTGAATTTATACTGTTAGCACTTTAAAAAGTTATTTTTTGTTTAATTTAATTGTTAGGCTAACACACTAAAGTGCACTAGCTATTTTATAGCATTTACTGTTTGTTACTGTATCTTTTTCTCCCTTCTCTGTGAAAAAAAAAAAAACAAAAAAATATCCTTGTTTTCCCGCTTTTCTGAACTAGAATAGTCCAGTCTTCAGATTTTGCTGATCTCTGGGCTTTGTCTTGGTTCCTGTGCTATCCATACCCTTATTTGGATAAGAGGAAGCTTCTTTGTTCACCAGTGGGAGTGGGGAGCACTGAGCAACCAATTTGTCCCTAGAGGATTGGTTCCAGCCCAGCAACTTGTAGTTTATTGGCCATTTTGGGTCAATTCCTGGCTCTTTTCAACCCCCTGCTATAAAGCCTGCTTTTGCACGCTTTTTTACTTGTAACAGACTCAGCACAGCTCCTCGTGGTGTCCTGCAGAGTTCTACAAGCAGCAGAGAGTGAAAGAGTGACTTTCCTGGATTTATAAGTATTTTTTCTGGCTTTCGCTTAAAGTACTGCATCTCGACTGCATTTCACTTAAAAAACAGCTCTGCATATTGTTTTACTGTTCTTGTGTTGAATTTATACTGTTAGCACTTTAAAAAGTTGTTTTTGTTTAATTTAATTGTTAGGCTAACACACTAAAGTGCGCTAGCCATTTTATAGCATTTACTGTTTGTTACTGTATCTTTTTCTCCCTTCTCTGTGAAAAAGAAAAAAACAAAAAAATATACTTGTTTTCCCGCTTTTCTGAACTAGAATAGTCCAGTCTTCAGATTTTGCTGATCTGTGGGCTTTGTCTTGGTTCCTGTGCTATCCATACCATTATTTGGATAAGAGGAAGCTTCTTTGTTCACCAGTGGGAGTGGGGAGCACTGAGCAACCTATTTGTCCCTAGAGGATTGGTTCCAGCCCAGCAACTTGTAGTTTATTGGCCATTTTGGGTCAATTCCTGGCTCTTTTCAACCCCCTGCTATAAATCCCACTTTTGCGCGCTTTTTTACTTGTAACAGACTCAGCACAGCTCCTTGTGGTGTCCTGCAGAGTTCTACAAGCAGCAGAGAGTGAAAGAGTGACTTTCCTGGATTTATAAGTATTTTTTCTGGCTTTCGCTTAAAGTACTGCATCTCGGCTGCATTTCGCTTAAAAAAACAGCTCTGCATATTGTTTTTACTGTTCTTGTGTTGAATTTATACTGTTAGCACTTTAAAAAGTTGTTTTTGTTTAATTTAATTGTTAGGCTAACACACTAAAGTGCGCTAGCCGTTTTATAGCATTTACTGTTTGTTACTGTATCTTTTTCTCCCTTCTCTGTGAAAAAGGAAAAAAAAAAAAAAATATCCTTGTTTTCCCGCTTTTCGGAACTAGAATAGTCCAGTCTTCATATTTTGCTGATCTCTGGGCTTTGTCTTGGTTCCTGTGCTATCCATACCCTTATTTGGATAAGAGGAAGCTTCTTTGTTCACCAGTGGGAGTGGGGAGCACTGAGCAACCTTTTTGTCCCTAGAGGATTGGTTCCAGCCCAGCAACTTGTAATTTATTGGCCATTTTGGGTCACTTCCTGGCTCTTTTCAACCCCCTGCTATAAAGCCCACTTTTGCGTGCTTTTTTACTTGTAACAGACTCAGCACAGCTCCTCGTGGTGTCCTGCAGAGTTCTACAAGCAGCAGAGAGTGAAAGAGTGACTTTCCTGGATTTATAAGTATTTTTTCTGGCTTTCGCTTAAAGTACTGCATCTCGACTGCATTTCGCTTAAAAAACAGCTCTGCATATTGTTTTTACTGTTCTTGTGTTGAATTTATACTGTTAGCACTTTAAAAAGTTGTTTTTGTTTAATTTAATTGTTAGGCTAACACACTAAAGTGTGCTAGCCGTTTTATAGCATTTACTGTTTGTTACTGTATCTTTTTCTCCCTTCTCTGTGAAAAAGAAAAAAAACAAAAAAAATATCCTTGTTTTCCCGCTTTTCTGAACTAGAATAGTCCAGTCTTCAGATTTTGCTGATCTCTGGGCTTTGTCTTAGTTCCTGTGCTATCCATACCCTTGTTTGGATAAGAGGAAGCTTCTTTGTTCACAAGTGGGAGTGGGGAGCACTGAGCAACCTATTTGTCCCTAGAGGATTGGTTCTAGCCCAGCAACTTGTAGTTTATTGGCCATTTTGGGTCAATTCCTGGCTTTTTTCAACCCCCTGCTATAAAGCCCACTTTTGTGCGCTTTTTTACTTGTAACAGACTCAGCACAGCTCCTTGTGGTGTCCTGCAGAGTTCTACAAGCAGCAGAGAGTGAAAGAGTGACTTTCCTGGATTTATAAGTATTTTTTCTGGCTTTCGCTTAAAGTACTGCATCTCGACTGCATTTCGCTTAAAAAACAGCTCTGCATATTGTTTTTACTGTTCTTGTGTTGAATTTATACTGTTAGCACTTTAAAAGTTATTTTTGTTAAATTTAATTGTTAGGCTAACACACTAAAGTGCGCTAGCCGTTTTATAGCATTTACTGTTTGTTACTGCATCTTTTCTCCCTTCTCTGTGAAAAAAAAGAAAAAAAACAAAAAAATATCCTTGTTTTCCCACTTTTCTGAACTAGAATAGTCCAGTCTTCAGATTTTGCTGATCTGTGGGCTTTGCCTTGGTTCCTGTGCTATCCATACCCTTATTTGGATAAGAGGAAGCTTCTTTGTTCACCAGTGGGAGTGGGGAGCACTGAGCAACCTATTTGTACCTAGAGGATTGGTTCCAGCCCAGCAACTTGTAGTTTATTGGCCATTTTGGGTCAATTCCTGGCTCTTTTCAACCCCCTGCTATAAAGCCCGCTTTTGCGCGCTTTAGTGTGTTTTAACGCGAAGTTGCTCATAGAGCAGCATAGGGCAGCGCCGGTTAATCAAGTTTAAACTATTTCTGGATCCGTAAAGTCTGCTCTTCAATTTTTCCCTTAGAACTGTTCTACTTGCAATCTATACAGCCTATAATCTATCTGAAAAGCTCAGCACTTGCTCCTAAAGCATTTCTTTATACAAGTAAAGCACTCTTAAACAAAATAAAGTACTTCATTCACCTAAATTCCCTTGAGTACCCATTTCCCTATAGGTCCTTTCTGACTCAGTTACACAGCAATCTTTTTCACTATTTCTAGCATGTCGAAGGGTCAGTTGCTAGCGTCCTCTCCTGTTCAGCTGGTGAATCTGGGAATCTTGAGGCAATGTTACAATTGCCTCATGTAAGCAGACAACCCTCTCCTCCTCCCAACAAATACAAATATATGCGAGAGATGCAACTATATAGCCAAACTGGAGGCTGAGCTCTCTCAATTCAGTACTGGCAGGACCAGTCAGGAGGAGAAGGTAACCACGCACACCACAAACCCAGTCTCACATAGAACTATCACAACTGCAAACCAAACACATAAACACACAAAAACATACTCAGAGGCGCTGATTAAAAATCTACCAAAACAACAGAGGCCTCCAAAGCAGACACCGAAGCAACCGCCACCTCAAGACATAGCACATGCAACACATAGTTCACAAAGTCAGTGTGCTAAACAGTCACAGCCCTTAAGGCCAAACAACATGCCAGACACACTTGTAATAGGTGACTCCATAGTCAGACACACTGACGTACCGCTCACCAGACTGAACAAGGAGAGGGTCACAGTAAGCTGCCTGTCGGGAGCTAGAATCCGCCACATAACACAAGCACTCAGGTCACTCCACAGCAAGTACAAATATGACTCAGTCATTGTACATGCCGGTGTGAACGACCTGAGACATACCTCCCTGGACTGCATGAAACGAGACATAGAGGAGCTCTTTATTTATGTAGCCCAGGCCGGTATGACCCTGACCCTGAGCAGCATCTTACCCTCACCAAGAATGATGCCACAGTACAAAGACAAAATGATCAGTTTTAACAATTGGCTTAATTACTGGTGTCATTCTAAGGGGATCCAATGTCTGTCTGCTTGGGATGACATGCTTGACAAGCCACGCTGCTTCGCAAGGGATGGGTTCCACCTGTCACTCCTGGGCTTCCGGATATTGGCCAAGGCTCTTGCCACCCCCATAGTGCCTTTTTTAGGCAAAGCTCAAAGGACAAACCTACCTCCATAGAAAACACAAGTGGAAAAAAACTAAGGGTAATGCTGCTCAATGCCAGAAGTCTAAACCTCAAGATGCACACCCTCGAAGCCCTCCTCAGTATGGAGAACATCGATGTCTGTGCAGTGACTGAAACCTGGTTCAAGGCTCCTGAGAGCACCCCAGCACTATCAGGTTTTACCTCATATCATGCTTTCCGGCCCCAAAACTTGAACCGAACCACAAAAGGAGGGGGCGTATCCATATTCATCAAAGATACCCACACCTCCAGGTTAGTGGCAACACACGAAGCATTGGAGACCATCCAGGTGCAACTAACCATAGACAAAACTGCCTTACAGTTTGTAGCATGCTACAGACCACCCTCTCAAACTCAGGAACCCCACACAGCCTTCCTGAAGACACTGGAGAGTATGAATGTCTCTCCAAATACCATCATATTGGGAGACTTCAACTACCCAAACATAGGCTGGGAACCTTACTCAAGCCCCAACACCCTAGCCCAAAGGTTCCTAGAATTCATAAACTCAAATGCAATGGAACAACTGGTCACCATTCCGACAAGAGGAGACAATATACTAGACCTGATCATCACAAACATGGGGACAAAGTGCTCCACACCGGAAGTATATCCCTCTTTGGTAAGATCAGACCATAAATTAATCTCACTGGAAATCCACATCCCACCCCCACCCCCTGCACAAAAGACCACAGTGAAGAACTTCTCAAAAGCCAACTTCACACTTCTTAAGACTGAAGTGGTATCCTTCAAGGCCCCTGGGCCAGTAGAAACCACAACCCACACTGCTGAATCCTTTGCAAATGCCTTCTACGGGCACCTTCAAGAATGCATGGATCATGCAATCCCAAATAAAACCAAAACTCATTCCCCCAAAGGCAGGCGCCCGGTCTGGTGGACCCCAGCCATAAACAAACTCTACAACAGGAGGAGGAAGCTACTACATGACAGAGCAAAATCCCTAAAAGGGAAGGCATCTCTGATCAGTACTAGCAAAAAACTACGATCACTCATAAAATCATCCAAGGCTAACTTTGAGAGAAAAATCACAAAAGACACAAAAGACAATCACAAGGCCTTCTTTAGCTATGTTAGAAACCTGGGTGGAAACTCCCAGATATGGTCAGAGTTAGTCCAAAATGACACAAAATACATGGAACCCACTGACATTGCCAACATTCTGGCAGACAGGTTCAGTGCAAATTTCTCCTCCCCCACCCCCCCAAAAGGAGAAATAACTATCCCAGCAGAGTGTAGCCTCCCTAACATCTCAGATGCCCAGGTGAGAGCCGCCCTCTCTAAAGCTAAAAACACAGCATCAATGGGACTGGACAGTGTCCCGGGCTGTGTGCTACATGAACTCCAAGATGAACTAAACCCACACATAAGGCAGCTGTTTAATCTTAGCCTTACTACAGGATACGTACCCAAAGAGTGGCGTACGGCAACAATGGTACCACTTCACAAAGGCGGTGCTTCTACGGACCCTGGAAATTACCGCCCCATAAGCTTGACGAGCCTGGTCTGCAAAGCTATGGAGAGGATCATTATGGAACTCATAAACAAAGACATTGGGGACCTACAGACATTGGATCCTACCCAATTTGGCTTTGTCAAAGGCAGATCCTGCCTTTTGAACTTGATCGACTTTTTTGAAACAGTCACTAAGGCCATTGATGAGGGTAAGGCAGTTCACACAGCCTACCTTCACCTTGCAAAAGCCTTTGACACAATACCCCACTCGGGCATCATAGACAAACTCACCAGCTTAAATGTAAACCCATATGTCACAAGATGGGTTGCAAACTGGCTCAAGGACAGAATCCACAGGGTCAGAGTTGCTGGAGCTATGTCAGACTCTAAGCCAGTCACAAGCGGTGTCCCACAGGGCTCAGTCCTGGGACCCCTCTTGTTCGGCATTTATTTTTCCGAGGTACAGGCAAACATAGGAGGATTGTGGCTGACAAAGTTCGCAGATGACTGCAAACTGGGCGCCATAATTGATACTCCAGCAGACACAAACATCCTTCAGAGAGGCCTCATAGAAACGGATAATTGGTGCCAGAGCCATGGCCTTAAGCTGAACGCCAAAAAATGTATAGTCATACCCTTTGGGAAAAACAAGGTACCCACAAATTACCACATAGGTGGTAATCCATTGGCACGGAAGAGGTAATCAGGGATCTTGGGACCCAGGTTGACAGAAACCTCTCATTTGACACTCACATTGCCAAAGTGGTTAGGAAGACCTTCTATATTGCCCACCTTATCATGAAGGGTTTCACATCTAGATCAAAAGAGGTAATTGTGCCCCTGTACTCTTCTCTTATCAGGCCAATGATTGAGTACAATGCCCCATATGGGATGTATCTTACCCGACACCTACAGCAGTTGGAAAGACCCCAAAAGTTCCTCACCAAGAGGATAAAGGGTCTTAAACATATGTCATATGCTGCCCGACTGAAAAAACTCCAGCTCTATTCAGTCACATACCGCCTACTCAGAGGTGATCTGTGCCTGATGTACAAGGCCATGTCCAATCCAGAATTAATGGAAATGCTCCACCTCAGTAAATCCAAATCCACCAGAGCCACGAGAGCAAGAGACTTAAACCTCAACACAGAAATAAATAGGACGTGCTGGAGGGACAGATTCATAACCCAGGGGCTCCCTACACTCTGGAACAGAATCCCAATCCATGTTAGGCAGAGCCCCTCACTAACTTTATTCAAGAGAAATCTTGACGAGTGGATGGGAGATCATAGGTTTTCCCCGGGGGTCATCTCTGTGTCACTACTAGACAGAGGCACAGTAAACTAAACCCTAAAAGGGCACAGTATTCTCATCCTAAGGGGTGGTGAAAGCCACACACACTCTGGCTAGGCTTATAAATGCCCTAGGGCAGATAGCCTAGTACGAACCTATGAACCTATGAACCTATGATAGCAAACTGAATGAAACAAACTCACTGAAATATGCAGCCACTGAAACTGTCATTAGTGCATGATGTAAAGCAGTTTTACATTTGAGTGAGAGCACTTGTAATCCCCGTATGGGGGGTAAACAAGTTATATCAATTAACTCCACAGTTAAATAAACTGTAAAGAAAAAAAGAGGAATACTTGTAAAGGATGAATATGTCTCATACAGCTGCAATCCTGCAGAAGAGCTGATATATGTTAAGATATTCTGGGACGTGTAATTTAAAGGTGAGATCTAACAAGTTGCATTCCTATTATTTGGTGGTAGATCTCCCATTTGTAAAGCACAGAACTGTTTCAAACAGAATTTTAGCTTGAAACACTCTATGCCTAAAAGAAAACCAGATGGTTAACAGTTTCATTACAAAACTCCACATACCACACCTATAAACGTGAGAAAGCCAAGGATATGGAATCAGCAGAACAGCTGGGTATATGCATCTGCTATCAGCTGACCTCAGTAATTAAGTACTGCACCAGTTCTTAATCGTGGAGTGTGACAGAACAAATATTCAGGCTGTAAAAATGTCATGCTTAAGATAGGTCAGCGTGCAATCTGCATTACCAGTCTTATTTAGTTTTAGTTTGAGACAATTACTTGACATGCAGTTTTTAGTATACATTCATTTATCAGAATGCAGTATTACAGTAAATACATGAGTAGAATAAGATTATAAAACATCTTATGACTCTCTTAATAGTCATGGATTATACTACTTGTCATGTAGTTTTGAAGGGTCACAGAAAATTAATCCCAAGTGATATAATAAATGCCTGAAATCTCTAAAGTGGCAATTAGATCTATGCTTGCACTACAAATAAACTGAACTATGGTATTCAAAGTCATGATGTTTCACAAGATAATCTTCTCCTTCATATTACACTAATGTAAATGAAAGGGTTAATATATTGCAGTCATATGGATATCTATCCCACAATCAGTATATACAAATATATATATATATATATATATATATATATATATATATATATATATATATACATATATATAGTTTCAGTTGAAATCGTCGAATTACCAGTTCGTCGAGCCTGACATCAACGAGACGAAAACATCGCAAACTGACATCAACGGAAACTTAATTCATCGAGTTGCATACCATCGAGTGTAGAGTACAGAACTGGTTATATTATTGTATTTCCCGGTACTTTTGAAATTCCAGCTATAGTGACACATTTAAAGGCTGTTGTTACTTTAAAAACGCAGATCTTAGCTAACCAACATGGTGGAGAACACAACATTTTGCCCTGGAATAATAGGTACTCAAGCTTTGATCTCAAACAATTGTAAATAGTTTATACTGAAGAATCGGTGTGGTATTGGAGTCATTATGTTGATTTTATGTGCTGCTTTTGTCTTCGTTATCATGTTCTACAGTACGTTTAATTATATTTGGTGGAATACATGTGAAGTATGGAATTGTTATGGTGGCAAGAGTGCAACTACGGGTGAAGATAGTTACATGTGCACATGTTTACTGTTTCATCACTACACCGGATGTTGACAGGGTGTTGTGTGTTACCGCCATTGCATATTTTGATGTTTTGATACTGGCATTGTTGTGTGTGGCATTATTTGCAGTTTGTCATGTTTGAGCACTCGTTTTCGACGATATGCAACTCGATGAATTAAGTTTTCGTTGATGTCAGTTTGCGATTTTTTCGTCTCGATGATGTCAGGCTCGACGAACTGGTAATTCGACGGTTTCAAGTGAAACCATATATATATATATATATAGATAGATAGATATATAGATAGATATATACATACATACACACCTATGTATATTACTGAAACAGCCAACAGTCATATGGAGCAAAGAATCATTTTATCCCAACACAATGAGCAGATGGTAACCATTTTTTTTAAATAGTAGCAAAACATGTTAACGTAACCTTATTTCTATCTTCAGCAGAAATAAATAAAGAAAAGCTTGTTGCAAAAATAAATACGTGGTGTATACATTAAGCTGTATGAGAGATTAGCTCATTTTTTATTTGCAATGGTACCTAATGTAATAATTTCAGCAAACTCTGCTAGGAGGTTAAATGAGATATTATCTTCACTAAGAAAATGAGCATTGCATCTGCCCAGGTCTAAATTAACACCTTTATGCTTACTCAACATATTCAAAATATAAAATGCATTTTTGAAGCAACTCCTGCTCAGAAATGGATCTACTTAATGAACCTAATGAATATGTCTGGCGTGTGTGTGTGTGTGTGTGTGTGTGTGTGTGTGTGTGTGTGTGTGCATGTGCGTGTGCATGTCTGTGTGTGTGTGTGTGTGTGTGTGTGTGTGTGTGTGTGTGTGTGTGTGTGTGCGTGCGTGCTTACAATGTGTGTGTGTGTGTGTGTGTGTGTGTGTGTGTGTGTGTGTGTGTGTGTGTGTGTGTGTGTGCATGTGTGTGTGTATGTGTGTGTGTCAGACAGAGAAATTGCAATATAATTTAAGATTTTTTATGCAAAACAAGACTGAATATTCAAAAGAATGGCAAGTAAGGACAATTAGGCCACATAATACAATGATGGTATTTTTCTCATTTCTTCAAAATTTTTGCAGTTTTTGAAAAGGAAGCACAAATAATTCTGCTGACTGAGTTTTCTGATTGTTTTGCAGTTGATAATCATTGATATAGTTTATAAATTGTTATCAAATAAGCTAATTCTCATAGTTTTACTTATAAATATGGTAAAATGCTGGGCTTATTTTTACACTAATTGTTAGGAGTTGTTCTATATGTTATGGGTTTCCTTGCATATTTGTAGCATAATCCGCATGCATAAACCTTGTGTAGATTATGCACATGTGTATGGAGGAAGCACTTTTATAAATAATTTAGTATCGATATTTATAGAGCATTTATTATGGATTTTAAAGTAAATTTTTCCGATGCGTATATGTCGCTATTTTTACCTACTTCTAGAGGCCTGCTTTTAAAGATTAACAGAGGTTCATATTTTTTTATGTGAAATACTGAAATGTTTTATCCGCTAAGTATCACAGCTGTATGCTTATGTCTGCAAACTTAACTAAATGCAACCATTTTAGACTAATGAGCACACAACTGACATCTCCATAACCCTAATGTATAAGCTTTGTTTGTGTATAAAGACTATAGCCTCCCTACAGCTAAGCACAGAAAATCAGATTAATTACAATGTTCATCCTTAGGTAACTTTTTTGTTAGTAATTAGGTGAGCTAATAAATTATTTATTGAAAGATGTTATATCAAACTAAAAATCTATCCTTCTCACAGCTGTATGTAGAAAATCAAAAATTGTCAGCTAATCTCTGTCTAATTAGTTATTTAATTAAACTGTTTAACCTTAGGTTAAAGATTTATGTAACCAGGTCAGTTAGCAAACTGTTTGCTCCACTTAGTATGATATGTAGTGCTGCAGAAGCAAACCGTGTTTAATATTTTATTCCCTGAGGCTGTGATATTTCAATTATGAAGTAAACATGCTCATTTATCATATGATTTAAGCCTGAATTGCGTTAAGTGAGGCTGTGGATGAAAACATCCACTTTATAACTATCTGCACCACTGCAGAAGAATCAAATTCCTAATATCTCAATTATAATGGTAACTATAAGGTATCAGTGAAGACACTAATAATATTGATTTTTATTTACCTCAGTAGACCTTCATAGGTAAGAAACTGCTACTGCCAAAGCATCTCTCAACACTTATTTTTTTTTATTTGGGTAGAGATGAATCCTTTTATAGATGGCTAACGTTGTAGTTTGTGGCCTTGTCATTTTGTTGTCTGAGTACACAACTGTTTGTGCTGGTCATGATACAGATTAAGATCACATTTGCATTTCGTGAAGGGCAAACTAATGTGCATCCCCTGTGTCTATAAACAGACTCACTGTTATACTGCTGAGAAAAGAGTAAAACTTCTTACATGATAATAAGGTTATACATGAAACATACAAGTTAGGATCCAAAGCCTAGGCTGTTTTATGTTATGCTGGACTATGTAATGTGACGTTTAATTTGATAGGATAATATTAAGTACATGTCATAACTTCTGCAGCCCTTTTTGAAATTTTGGATGTTAAAGTGAAAATGTAATCAAGTAATTTGCCTAGTTTGATACTCAGTGCCCTTTTACTTGTGCATTTTTTTATTGTCTTGTTTAAACATTTAGTGATTGAAGTCTACCCTTAGATAATAAAATTGCTGCTTTATTTTCTAGTCCAGTTTTCTACTTTGATCTGTAACGTGGATTTAACAGCTGTGCAAATGACTTGTATATTTAATTTATATTGCTCATTCCAAGAGAAGAAAAGCATTCTGCTGATGGAGTTTAACAAGATGTATTTATATAGTTCTTGTTTAATATAGCATGCTGCATCTTTATTTTGTAAAATTAATGGGTACAGTTTCCATTGTTTTGTAAGTGAATCTTCTTATTGTGAAATAAATATGCTATAATCACTGTTTCATGATCACAAATATGGCAGGGGACTGTTTAAATATCTCTTTTTTTCTTACAGGTGATTGATGGACATTAACCAGTAGCTAGAAGCACTATTGGGTACTAAAAAAGATTTAACCTTTGTCAGTGTCTCTTAGGACTCTTCAGAGAAATCTTGAATCATTGCTTATAATTTATTCATTAAGTACTCTTTGAGCTTGTACATGTAAGCATGAATGTGGTATAGATCTAACTATTACTGAATGTGGCGGTTCATTATTTTGAACAAACAATTTTAGTTATCAGAAAGGTGATGTAAATAAAGTTTGTTAATCAGTACTTGGACTATGAATTTAGCTCCTGGAAAAGGAAGATAAATAAAGTAGGTTAGTCAGTACTTAAGCAGTAAACAATGTGCAACCACTGGAGCCTGTGCTGTGGTAATTTTCTGGAGACAGATATTGTTCAATGTTCACAGCTGTAAACAAGAGATCCTGGGTCTTAAACATGTCCACTAGGAGTCTATATCTGATCTATATCTGATGTGTTTTTTAAATCAGAAACAAAAACAGAACTTTCACAAATCCTTCTAGAATGTGTATTCCGTATAATAGCAGCAGTATCATGAAGTGCTTTAGCCTTTGGGGAAGTATTCAAACTGTCACTGTGCAAAAATAAAGTCTTATCGTGACTATTGAGAATGCAGATGGAAAATGCTAGTCATGGCACACATCACATTACCATGCAAACTACAATAAACTTTAATTAGGCCCCCCTAACTAAATAATTCTTTTAGGAGTTTTGGCAAAACTGCAGGAAAATGAATTCCAAGAAAAAGTAAGTAAGCACTATTCATGAAAACATGTCATATAAGCTTCAACAGAATACAGCTATCATATCAATACATTTCTTTTAAACCTAGATGTAAAATCTCTTGCATTTATGCGACTGCATTACAAAGGACATAAAAGCAATGGACTAACTGAACTTACACTTGTTACTACTTACACTAAACTACACTTATATTAGAAGAAACAAAAATGAGAATAAATGCACTTATCTGCTACTGACAAAATTTAAGTACTACACAGCATTGCAAGGCAACAGCTTTTTTTTCAAATATAATTTTTATGTCACTTTTCTTTTTATTACGATGAACACTTATAGTACAAGGTGAGAGCAAGAATAACAATGGAGATACATAATATTGCAAATAACATATGATGTATACAGATTACAAGACATATATGGTGATTGACCTTGATATTTAAAAAAAAGCGGAAAAAGAAACAGACATTCTTTTAATTGTAATAGGCATTGATAAAAGGCAAGTATGGCTGTAATGTTGAGTATGACTTAGAATTCATACAAGGCAACAGCTTATTGAAAGAAGCAACTCCAGCTGCAGTGAGAGAACTGTGTTTCCTTAGATGTTGGTTAACTTGAAGGGATGAGAATATCCATACTTCCATTCACCAGCCATCCCTCTGTCCATTCATCCATCCATTCCCTCATCTGTACACCATCTACTCAGTTTTTGGTAATGCACCTTTAATAGGATTGCATGAATTCTGCAGCCCATCCCACCAACCAGTGGATGCAATGCACTGAATCCTTTTCTAGAAAAGGTGCGGTCTGCCACAAAATGTATACTGTCACTCATTCAAACACTGCACACATACACACACGCGCACACACACACACACACACACACACACACACACACACACACACACACACACACACACACACACACACACACACACAGCCATAGATAATTTAGCAAATGTCAGCTCACCTACTGCTTGTCTTTGGGTAGTTAAACAAAGCACCTAGACAAAAAGCCTTGTGGATGCAGGGAGTACATACATACCCCACACAGAAGTAACTATAGCCAAAAACTGAAGACATGAACCTCTTGTCTAGTGCTGTAATGCTAACTGCAGCAGCATGATAAAATAAGAAGCTCAAATATGTACTTATCAGTTTTTATTATGACACATCTATCTATTTATCTAATTATCTATCTATCTATCTATCTTTCTATCTATCTATCTATCTATCTATCTATCTATCTATCTATCTATCTATCTATCTATCTATCTATCTATCTATCTATCTATCTATCTATCTATCTATCTATCTATCTATCTATCTATCTATCTATCTATCTATCTATCTTTATACTGCATCTATCTATCTATCTATCTAATTCGGATGTAGCAAAAACATAGATGCAGGGACATATCCAGCTCTGAAAGTGATGATTATATCACTTTGTAAGGAAAACAAAATAGGCTTCTAAAGTTTATTTTGTTTATTAAAATGACTGTTTTCCTTTCCCAACAATTCTTAAGTGAAAAAAATGTGTGTATGCTTAACAGAAAAGTTGCTGAGTGTGTGTTTTAGATGCACAGCACTTATTTCTACTTTTTTTGAAATTTCTGTGTATCCACTTCTTATGGAACCAGTTGTGTTAATACATCAGTATTATTGATGGATATCAGAAGGAGTTGTCTCTGAATCACTTTTCTTAGTAGAAACTCTGAGCTCTGTACTGTAGTTTGTATAATATTATCATTAGTCTCTCTGTCTGTGGATAATGTCTCTACTGATTTTAAGATACTGGAAATTTTCCTGGACCAGTTGCTACTTTTGAATAGTCTTGGATAAGTGTGGAAGAGACAATGTATTAGTACATTCTCAGAAATTAAATGGTTCTAGAGTAATAACAATGCAGCCTATGGTAACAAAAAGTCTTATTTCCAAAATTTCTATTTCAGTTGTAGTGTGGATATTTAAAAACCACGTGTACTGCCTTCTTATAGCACAGTTCCGTCTCTGTTGCAAAATCTTTTCCTAAGTCACCACATGGTTACAACATTCAGATTCTCTGTATTTCTGTTCTTGGAGAAGAAAAGTACAGCTGTGTAAGTTTAACTTACCAAAACACTAGATGTTCAAATGATCACCGCTGCAGTAGCCTTACGTATATGGGTTATATCCTGCCATGGGTATAACACCCAGACAGCTTCCAAAGCTTCAGGGCTCTTTCCCGTGTCCAAATTGTCAAGCAGCTCAAGATGAACTGACTAAAAGACAAGTCTGGGCACAAAGCCCTTCAGAGCTTTCTTTGCAGCAGAGAGAGGGAGGCTGAGCCCTGAAAGAGCAATGCTAGGAATAGCAAAAGATAAATGTCCACACCCTGGCATAAAGACACACCAAAAACAAGGGGGATGAAGGGAGGGAGGGAGGGAGTGGCTACTGCAGCAGTGATCATTCGAACGTCTACTGTTATGGTAAGTTCAACTGACACAGCTGCACTATGTTCTTCAGGTTGATCACTGCTGCAGTAACCTTAGCTATATAGGTAGATTAACATAGCTAACTATATTGGGGAGCAGGAAGTAGAAATGTCTAAGAATCCCTGGAGAATGGGCCTAACAAAACCTGATCTAGACCTAGAGAAGGAATCAAACTTATAGTGCCTTGTAAAGGTATATACAGAGGACCAAGTAGCAGCTTCTGGAATACTTCTAGAATTCAACCCTTTCCAAAAAGCCTAGATGAAGCCAAGACTCTGGTAGAATGGGCTTTGGCCCTGCCTGGAATAGATTAGTCATGGTGAGTATAACAAAACGTAAATAGCCTAGGAGAACTATTTAAGAAATAATTGGTTTTGAAGCAGGTTTTCCCTTATTCTTATGTTCACAAGAAATGAACAATTGATCTGAAGATCTGAAAGATTTAGTTCTGTCAAGATAGTACCTGAGTTGTTTGCAGACATCCTAGGTGTGCAGTATCCTTTCTTCCTCATTTTTAAGTTCAGGAAAGAAAATGGGGAGATGGATAATTTGGCTTAAAATAACACTGGATACCACTTTAAGCAAAAAAAGAAGGATTGGTTCATAAAGAAGCCCTGTCCCTATGGAAAACAAAGTAGGGTTGACTCATCATAAGAGCTTTCAACTCAGATACCCTTCTTGCAGAGGTCAGAGCAATCCGTAAAACTGTTTTCTATATTAAGATCATCAAGTCAGACAGATTTGCTGGTTCAAATTGAGCAAGTGTTAGCTTCTCTAACACAAAATTAATATCTCATGGAGGGACAACTGGTTTACTTGGAGGCATCATATGCAAATCTCTTTCAGGAACAGGATTCATGGGCAGATATGCTGAAATGGCTCATAAATTAACCTTGACAGAGGAATAAGAAAGGCCATATGATATAAACCCACACAAATAATGTCAAAACAAAGGACAACTAGCCCTGAATGGGTGCTGGTTACATTATTGGCATCAAATAGAAAACCTTTTCCATTTGCTGAGATATGATTTTCTAGTAGTAGGCTTTCTTGCCTTCATTAGTACCTGATATACATCTTTTGTAAACAGGTACCTAAAATGAATTAAGACCCTATCATCCAGGCACAGTCAGTTGAAGATGATTAATGTTGGAATGTATCAAACACCCTTGTTCTTGTATTAGTAAATCCATTCTGTGTGGAAGTTTTTGGTAGTTGCCCCTGGTAATTCCCAAAAGAAGGGAGAACCATGACTGCCTAGGCCATAAGGGAGTCACCACAATGATCTTAGGGAATTCCTTCTGAATCTTCAGAAATATGATATTAGTGGAATGGGTTGAAAGGCATACAGGAATATTTCTGTCCAAAGAAAAGCTGTCTATCATCCAGGCCTTCTTGCAAGGAGTCCTGGAACATAATTTTGCCAGCTTGTTGTTCAGAGAGGAGGAAAGACGTCTACTTGAGGAAGTCCCCACAGATGGATCAAGTTATGGAAGAACCCAGATCTAGTTTCCATTCATGAGGGTCTGCCCTGAACATGCTTGCCTGCCAAACAGTTTTTCTCTGATGGAATGTAGGGTACCTGTAGAGTGAGACTGTGTTGTGAAGCTATATCCCAAGCTAAAATGGCTATACTACAAATGGAGTATGACCAGGATCCTCTTGCTTGTTGACTGTGGTATTGTCTGTAACCACTTGAATAGGTCCTGGGGACCAAATCTGGTTCAGAAACTTGAGTGCCTTGATCAGGGTAAGTATCTTGCTGATGTTTACATGCTTGCGTCTGTCCTTGGTGTCCCACACCCTGAGCACTTTTATCCACCCCAGAACTGCTCCCCAAGCAAAGTCCAAATCATCTGTGGTAACTGATTGTTTTGGAGCAGGGATGGAAAAGGGAAGGCCTGAATTTAAGTATATCTATTGTCTTCACTAAAACAGTTGTCTTCTGACAAATGCCAGTTACTGGGATCTGAAAAGACAAAGGGTGTTTTTGCTTGGACCAAAGAGATTTCAGATACCATAGTATATTTCTCATGGAGTCTTGTCCGTGGTGTCATGGCAATCATATATGCCATGAGACCCAAACTTCTGAGGTATCCACTCTCAGTGACTAAAGTCTGAGTGGAAAACCTTAGAAATAGATCTAAATAAAGATATATATATTTTCTTTGGAAGAAAAGCTCTTTGAACTGAGGTGTCTAAGTGACATCCCAGGAACACAATCCTGTTTGAGGGAGTCAAGAAAGATTTCTGAATGTTCTGTTAGAATCTCAGCTTGTGAAAAAGATCTTTCACCCAAGAGACAGAGAGACCTCTGATGTTTTGAAAAAGTCTCTGTAAAGCTAAGTAAACCATATATATATATATATATGGAAAAATATGGATACCCTGTAGCCTGTAATGAGCTAACACTCTTGGTGCAGTGGATAGCCCAAAGTGTAAGGCAGAGAAGTGAAAATGTGATCTAACCGCACAAAACCTTAGAAATACCCTTAAGAAATACCTGATATCTGGATGAATAGGGACGTGTTGATAAGCATCTTTTTAAGTCTAGTGTTACCAGGAAACTTTAAAGAGGGACACGATTTAACAGGTTGTAAAGTGATATCATTTTGAATGTGAACATTATCACAAACAGGTTTAGGGAAAAAAGATTCAGAACTGGTTTCCAAGCATTCTCCTTTTTCTTGGCACTAAGAACATCCTTGAATAAAAACCCCTACCCACCTGGGAAGGAGGAACTGATTCTATAACTCCTTGGGACTGCATGTGATGAAAAACAGGAGAAATCATAAGCATCTAATCTGCAGGATGAAGAATGGCCACTTGGAAAGGAGGAATTTCCTTCTGCTGGCATCTATTACCCTGTTAAATGATTTTCAGAACCTGTTTGTCTGAAACAATCTGTTGCCAAAGAAAAAAATGGAGATTCAGTCTTTTTGGAAGAGAATAGGGTCCAGGGTGGGAGGGGCCACAAGGTTTCTTGAACAGTCATTCGGACTTGCTGGATTGTCCTTGATTTTGGAAGGTTTTGATACTTCTTTTTGGAACCCCCATTGCCACTTCTTCTTAAACGACTGTTTACCTAATTATGTCGAGACTGTTTATTCTGTTTTTTGCCAAAACTGGATAAGGAAAAAGAAAATCTCATAGACAGTTTACAAAAGGAGGTCTGAAAAATCTTAGAAATTCCCTGGATTCTCTTGCCCCTTTCATCCCACTTTTTAATCACCTCTGCAGGAGAGGTGCCAAACACTAAATATGTTTCAAAGGGAGAATGTAAAATCTCATGTTTAAATCAACTGAGAGGTTCTGAGAATGCAGCCAAGCAATCCTCCTTAAAACAGTACCAGTGCCCATAGCCCTTGTCAAATCCATATGGTAGGCAATACAGCTCATCGATAAACAACATAAACCCAAACAACATCTGCAAACAACACAAAGTTTTTGTGAGGGGGGGCACGCCCCCTTGCATGTCTACACCTCCTGCTAATTACACCAGAATAGGAAAAGGTCAAATTCCCCTGATCCTTACTGTACTATGATCTCAGTTAGAATGATTTGAAAACTGAAATTGTCAACCATATGATCTCAAACATATGGGTTTTGACAATTTCTATGTTTGGTAATTTAAAACAGACCCACTGACTCAGATGTACACTGTAAACAAGTGACATGTGCATCAGAAGAAACTAAGTCATTTAATGCTTTTTTTCTTCACAGGAAAAAACTGTAGATAAACCACTCCTCATACTTTCACAATATGTCAGAACAAACTTTGACATATGAGCCTGACAATTTAAAATTCTGAAAATCAAAGTTGCAGAAGTATTCACTTTTTTTCCCCTTACCTATCAATAAATGTTCCCATCCTTATTAAAAATAGTAGGATTGAAATTAACTAACTGCTTATCAGCAATGGAGTCAACTAAGGTTATAGCTGCTAGGTCAGGTTTGGGAATAGTGTAAAAACATTTAAAAGACTAAGGAACTTTATACATCATATCTACCTATTTAAGGACAACTGACTGACTATCAATAAAATTCCAGAGGGTAAGACACACTTCCTCTAAAACAGACACAACAGGACAGGAGAAATGGGTCTGAGTTGTTCTGGAAAATCCTTCTGTAACAACTCATGGCATTTTCTGAGAGACTGAGAAACCTCAGTGTTATCTCACTGAA
The DNA here is from genome assembly GCF_019279795.1 of Protopterus annectens. Taxonomy (NCBI): domain Eukaryota; kingdom Metazoa; phylum Chordata; order Ceratodontiformes; family Protopteridae; genus Protopterus; species Protopterus annectens. The sequence continues at coordinate 301,236,467 of NC_056728.1, forward strand.
AATACTGGAACATTCTAGCAATAGATTCAGAGAAAGAGAAATCCCTACAGGAAGAATCCGAAACCGAACTCCCCGTCGAATCTGAATCAGAAATCTGAGGACAAAACCCTAAATCTATCCCTGAATCTCCCTGTTCAGATTCAGAATCTTAAATATCTTCAGGAAAAGAGGCACTCCCCTTTCTTTTAGCAGAAACTACTTTACAAGAAGGATCAATAGCCTGAATGAAACCCCAAGCTACTCATAGTAAACTACTTCTATTCAAAGAATGTTGAGGAGGAATAGATACATGTTTGGTTTTCTGTTTCTTTTTGACTGGAAAAAGGGGGACCAACCATGTTACTAATGAAAGACACTGCTTCCTCAGGTATGGGCACAGCATTCTAACATAACAGGAAGACCTTCCCTGTTCCCTTTCCCAGAACCATCAAGAATGGCTTTCGCTTGCCCACTGACGGAACTCCATCTGCTGCACAGGATGTGCCTAGCCCCCAGTCTATAGTGGCTGTAGGTGCTACACCACAGGGATGTGTGTTAAAGGATGAGTGGAGAGAGGTATAACAAATGACCACAGCAGAGTCACCCACCTGTAGCTGAAGAAAATTGCTAGCCTGCTATGGTGGCAAAGACTGTTTGCTTATTTTTTTCTTTTTTGTGGTTGGAAAAAGGACTCATTTGTTGGAATGACAATCTGTTCCATGGTCACACCTAAAATGATGACTCTTTCCTTGGGAAGAAAAGCAGCAAATACTGGTAAAACTACCAGTCCACAGAACTTACTTTTTGACAGAAAAAAGTATGGTAAAAAGCACTTTCAAACACTATGGGACCCCCACAATGGAAAATTAAACACAAGTTCTCCACAGAAAATATGTTATCATTTAGTTTACACTACTTTAAAACTAAGAAAAAAATAAATAAATAAAAAAAAACAATGAGTGCTCAGTTTAAAAGTATATTACAGTCTCGGGACAGACTGTTAAAACACAACACTCCTATCTTTAAAATAACTTTACTGAATAGGAAAGTGATACCACATCAGTAAATATTAGCAAATGGAAGTTTTTTTCCCCAAAGGAAGCTTCTTGGTCCAGCAAAGGAAAGCACAAGCCAACCATCGATCCTCAAAAGCATCATAGGAATGAACTCTTCAGCAGCAGTAAAGCTCTGAAGAGCTTTGTGCCCAGACTTGTCTTTTATTCAGCTCACCTCTAGCTGCTTGGTAGTTTGGGTGCATGGAAGGTGCCATGAAGCTTTAGAAGCTGTCTGTCTGTTTTATCCTTTGCAGGATATAACCCAAATAGCTAAGGTTACTGCAGCAGTTAGCAATATGTAGAACATAATTTTATCTTTACTTAATGTGAAAAAAACTTACACTTGTGTATATGATTCTATAAATGAAAAAATAATTTGTTTTGAAGGCTGGTTTAATGCTGGAGGTGGCTTTAATAGGCAACTTGCACTTTTAGTAATAATCTGGCTTGATAAGTTAAGTACTTTACTGTGGCTGTTTTCCAACAAGCATACCATAGCATTACTCTCACTATCTTAGTATCCTAACCAGAAGTCGTGCTTGCAATTCCTATAGTCAACTGTTTTTTTGCTGTACCTGTTTGGTTATTTCTTGTTGTTCTCTAAAAAGGCTTAAATTTCTTGATGGTACATAATACTGGGATAGTTGGCAGTCTATAAGAACAATTTTGTCTGTCAGACTTTTAGTCACTGGGCTTTTCAGTCCTATCTGATCTTGCAAAACTTTATTGAGCACTGTGCAAATTTATCTATCATCCTATCTAGTATGTACTGAAGCTGCAACGTAGATGACTCTGCCTATGGACATCCCACTTTGCATGTTCTAGCTGTGGTTCCAATTAATTCCTTATGAAAATTTCCTCATATCATCTTACAACTTCACAAAGCTGTGAAATATAATATATTACATATCATTTTGAAACTTCAGAAAGTTGTGAAATATAACATATTAGACTAAAAGATAACTCAAAAGCAGTGAGCTGCTGACTTTTCTAATTTAGAAAGATACATGGTATACCAAGGTTCTCTGAGCTGAAGAATTAGATGTCTGCTGTCTCTCTGGTTAGGCTTGCTGCCTCATATTTAAGTTGATTGTAGCTGCGGAAATTCTTCTGTGAGGTTACACTACAGATCGACTTTGCTATACCATTGCACACCTTATGTCATACTCAACTTCAGCATCTTGTTCTGTGAACTATGTCATTATAGTTAACTTATATATTTCAGTATTAGTGTATTGTACTTCTCACTTTTTAACGTCTAACTTCAGTTCCCGCTTTTCTGTCATCACACCTGCAGATGCGTCCTGAACTTTCTAGGTACTTTTGACAATTTGAAGTCCTGCTTATTATTTCCCTTTTAGTTGCACATGTTGGTATAAACCACTGCTTGCTTCCTAAACCTTCAGTCTGCTACACAAATTGAGTCTGTCCTCTGCCTCTTCATTGTTTCTTATAGTTGATGTGTTCCTTTTGATCCTTCCATTAGCCCACATGCAGGTGCCTGCTTCTGTCCTTGCTGTGCATGTTTGTCTCACTCTGCGTTTGATCTTATTCAAACTCATTATCTGATGCATGTATAAGCAGAGTCTTGCAATTCTTATTTACCTAAGTATAAGGTTAAGATACACTCCAGTCAGAGCTTGTTCCACTGCATGATTTTAACCATGAAGCTAATTTCCATCTCTCTCAGCAAAGTAAATCCTTCAGCATTAGAGATCAAATTAGGAACACACAGCCAAATATGAATAGTGTGTTTGAGCTTTACAGATGTTTAGAAAGAACAATACCTGTTCCAAGAAGCAGCTTTCTAACACAGTATCTTGACTCAATGCAGCACATCTTTAAGGTAGAAGATTTAGCTAGTCATACACCCCCACAGTATTTATACAATGGCAAAGAACCAGCTGATTTATGTTACCACATTAACTCACAGATGATAATCAAGTCAAATGGGCCAATAGCACCTCACTAGCTGCTGTGAGAATTAGGATTATGGTCAGGATTTTAGAAGCATATCACAGCTTACTCACCAACTTCCAGAACATAATGTGTCACTTCCCCATAAAATGTAGTCTCCGTCACCACAGGCACTATCTATAGCAATGCAAGTTGCTGCAAATAATAAATTTTTCTTTTCAACACTAGTGGAAAAAGAAAGAGAGGCTTAAGTAAATAGTATGCTGCAAAAATACATTTAACAAAATCTATAAAGGTAATATAAATAGATAAATGCACAAGAGTTTTTTTATTTAAATTCTAGTGTGTCTAATTGCACAAAATAAGTAAATAATTTAAACAAATGTATGTCCTGGTATACATGGCATTTTCCATGCCGTATATAATCAGTTCATTACAACCACCATCTCATCTGATTGGGAGGGAGAATCTGCTCATGTATAACAAATAATGTCCAATGAGATGTGCATTACAGGGAAGAGATAAGCCTCCTAAGAGTGTTGTGAAGCCTGAAACTGCAGGTAGAAGACCTCACCACACCTGAAAGGTAGATTGTTCTCTATACTGCCTAACCTAGATAGGGTTGCCACCTTCCTTCGTGGTGAAAACCGGAGTAAAGTCACACCCCTCGCGTCACCAGTAACCCCACCTACCCCCTCTCCCGCCCACATTCCGCCTATTTTGTGACATCGCGATGACATCACTTGGCGGGGAACTCCCTCTTTTTTCATTCCTGCTGCCTGCTTTCGGCTGATTTACTATGATTTTCTGTAAAAAAAAAGCATAGTAAATCAGCCGATTTACAAACTCAGATAGTCTGTTTCCTTTTTGAAACAAAATACCGGAGTTTGTATAGTGTTTTCCAGACTACTGCAGAATCAGTTTGATTTCTGGATAGTCCGGAAAAAAAATGGAGGGGTGGCAACCCTAAACCTAGAGGGCAATGTTGTACTTAGAAAATGACCTCCACATGTCTGCTTGCTGTTGTAACTGTTAGATGTTGTAGTTATGAGTATGTGGGTATGATCATATGTGTTCTGTCCAGTATGTTTTTGATAGTTTTGATGAAAATAAACCTTTTTGTAATGTTTTGTTCTGCCAACGGTTATATGATTCTTCAGATTAAGTGAGTAGTAGCTGATTGTCAGATATTGTAAATAATGAAAGATAAAACTCTATGTATTTTCTTTTAAAACAAAAAATAATAATTGTGTGTGCAAAATTAACTACTGTACTGATATAACATTATAACATATGTATAACATGATCCCCAGGATTTGCTAATCTTCCGTGAAGGACTAGTCTAGTCCTGCATGGAAGCAACCGCTTAGGAGCAGGATGGCAGTGTGCCATGCATATTAATGAAGGCACGCTGCCCAACCTCCTAGGCATACACGGAGCATGTACAAGTGCAGGGGGCATGTCTGAGAGCAGAGCTCTCAGAATAAACATGCCCCTGCAAGGTAGAACAGCAGAAAGTGGAAATAAATGAGCAAGGCCACTCATAGGTGTCCACATATCCCCACCAACAGTCCCCCATGTGTACAACAGCAACAGTACATATAAATAAACTGAAGAAAACCCGTTATATTTATCTTAAATCTGAATAGGTGTGCCCATCGCTTAGCTATGGTTAAAGCAGTTTAAAAGACTGAAGAGGATAACAAGGAAGATATATGCCAATGAAGCAGCACACCATTAGTGTAGTGGGCAGGGCATCCGCCTAACAAGCAGGCATTCCCAGTTCAAGTCCCACTGCAGCTCATACCATTATCTATGTGAAATCTGTATATGAACATTCTTTCTCATATATTTCCTGTATAACCTACTGAATAACATTTAAATGTGAACTAGACTACTGTATTAATAAGGCACTAGTAAGCAGGTTTAGGCACAAATAAGCAGTAGTAAGCATATATAAGCACTAGTAAGCGTGTTTAACTGCATTTGCATGAGGGTAAGCATTACCTACACAGATTAAACAAAGTAGAAGCTAACTGAGTGTTAGAAACTGTAACCGGAGGTTAGCAGTGCTTAGCTCCATGCAAATCCACACAAACCCGCTTACAACTGCTTTAAAGTGCCTTAATCACTCAGTATCCAACCGCCAGTGTTCTGCACAACCAACAAAATAAACAGCTCCTTCAAGGCTCGAACCAAGGACCCTGCACCCCATAGACAAAGGGATTTATGACTAAGCCATGAGAGAGACAAATAAATTTGATGTTTTCAGAAACATATCATCCAGTCCAGTCATGCAACAGCACAGAGATTGTATACCTACAGCAAGATGGACGTGTGTGTGCAAATATATTACTATCTAAATGGATACAACATATCTATAGATGTAGTCACATATATATATATATATATATATATATATATATATATATATATATATATATATATATATATATATATATATCCACACACACACACACACACAAACACACACACATATATATATATATATAAATATATATATAAATATCCACATATATATACATACACAAATATATGAACAGATATGCATGCAAATGCTGACAACTACATATATATATGTCAACATCCATACGTCCACATATACACAGCAAGTTACACATATGTATGCAGATAAATGTCCCTATAGGTATATACAGACTTAGTTAGAAATATGCAAGCAAATATATACACCCACAGAGGTATATATGGCCAGACATCTGTAGAGAGCAATGGTAGATTAACAGACACATATATATCCACATGCACCATGAAAGGCGTTGACAGGCCCCAAACAATATATGTCACATACGAATTGGCACACCCCCTGCCCAAACAAACACGTCCGCCCTGCAAAACACTACTAAGCTCAATGTAATGCATGTGTGTCATTGAAATAGGGATTTAGCCTTTGGTCATGTTCCACATGTTGACATCACATCCCCCTCTCCCCCACCCACTAGGCGGCCCAAGCAGTACAGCCCCATCCAACCAAGGCTATCCCCGACCCATACATTCATTACCCACAGTTCCGCTTCCCCCCACTCGCTGCACACACGCAGCCACCATCCCAACCCTGGTTACGAGCCCGTAACTACCACACCACTACACATTGCCCCCCCTCCACACCCCCCCCGGGACCCATACCTTATGTTGTCTCGACCCAAGCATCCTAGGTCTGGCACACGCCATAGTCTATGCACATAGCCATAGGTATCTATGTAACTCTGGGTGTAGACGAAAGTTGTATACCCAATGTTCGGGCTATCCCACACTGCAAGAATGATTATCTGGTACTAACAATAGATTTCATGTGTGACTCTGTGTACTCTAATGGATTTAGTTGCAGGTATCGCAAAGCATACATGGCACACAAGGTTGGCCGGGAACACACGAAACAGTACCCAGCAATAACAGACGACATGACAGGATATGTAGCTAAATATGTAGAGGTATGTGTGTGTGTGTGTGTGTGTGTGTGTGTGTGTGTGTGTGTGTGTGTGTGTGTGTGTGTGTGTGTGTGTGTATACATATATATATATATATATATATATATATATATATATATATATATACATATACCCATAACTACATGGAGATGTACCGCTCCCTCTCTGTAGTACAAATGTATACATACATAGACAGACATATATATAAATACCCACATATAGATATATACATATGCAAACACCCATACACCCACGTCATTTTTATAAATATATATATATATATATATATATATATATATATATATATATTTATATATATATATATATATATATATATATATATATATACGGAGATATATATATATATATATATATATATATATATATATATATATATATATGTGTGTGTGTGTGTGTGTGTGTGTGTGTGTGTGTGTGTGTGTGTAAATATACACTGATATATAGCTAGGATATGATACAGCAGTTAAGAATTACATATGTTCACAGGATGTGCCAATGGGGGTGAGGGGCCCAATCAACAAACATTTAACACGTAGCATCAACCCCCCCCCCATACAAACACACAATAAAAGTAAACAAACAACTGCTTCCCAGACTACAGACAGGATACTACCAGTGGGAGATACCCGCCAAGTCTAATCTGAAACAAAGACAAGAATGTCCCTTGTGGGACAACCCAAAAATGTTATGGTTATTTGGTTTTCCAGACATTACACAGATAACCTACGGCAGGGCACACATGTTCCCGAACTACAAGGCTGAGGAAGCCTGATTACCCATGGGGTGAGATAACGTACGTGATGGGTCCCGAGAAGTGGAGAGTGGGCAGTTTGTAGTGGTGTGTTCAGACCCGACCTGCACCCGGAGTAAGGAAGAGTGCTGAAGAGAAGGTGCGGGGGGGGGGGACTATGGGTATGAAATTATGGGCCTAGGCATGCAGGTGTTGGCTGGAGCGGTTCTACATAGACCGCCCCAGGGATGTAAGCAATAGTGTGCATTGGGCAGATGCCTAATGAGCAGCCATGCCCGGTACGAGTCCCACAGCAGCAAAGTCTAGTTTACATGGCAAAGAACGGTATAACCAGATGTGTTGTTGCAATCCCACTAAATGACACCAAAGAATACATGGTTGCAACACCCCACTGTAGGCATTTAAGTTGAACTAATTGGCATCACAAGGTATTATTGCTGTCCTCGCCCCCACCCAGGGATATGAGTGACCAAACCTACCCCCAAATGCAGAGTATATACACAGCTGTCACTGTAGACGAAATGGCCAGCTGTGAACCTTCCTGTCAGACTTCCTGCACATCCCTGGACATGTCCCCTACTATCAGCCCCTCTGTGTGGCCCAATAACACCAATTATCTATTGACCCCTGTTTCATTACTAGTAATGTTCACAGTCATAAGTAGGTGACACCCTCCACACAACTATATTGGCAGAATCTGGAACCCCCAAGCACACTTGGATCACCACCTGATCACCACCTGCTCACCACCTGGCGAATTCCACCCACCAACTAATACTCCATACCCCTACACCAACTAGTGACACGGATACCTCCTGTCCTGTCTCGCATACATATCCCAACATCCTGCAAACCTGCACTACTGCTCCCCCACCAACCAGTCGAATGGCCTACTATACAATTAAAATGTCCCTCCCTCCACCTACTGACCTACACCTTCACTATTCACATCTACTCTACAACACAGGTATAACATAACTAAACCTAACCCGAATACCTGAGTGTAATCTATCCGGAACTGTTAAACTGGAATCCCACTTCACCTTACACTGACCTTCATCAACAGTCATACCTGACATGTACACCTGACTGAAGCATGTATAATACCGACATGTTAATGAAGTAGCACGGGGGTAGGTGGCAGCAAGCAGGATTACGCCTGTTTGGGTGGTGGTAAGCAATGCCCACACTGGTTAAGCAATGTGGAGGTCAACCCAGTGTAAGACGCCATAACCAGAGGTCAGCAAGTTTGAGCCTTGAACACCAGTGCATACCCACCTACAATTCCCCCACAGTGCCTTAGGCACTCTGTAGCCAACAGCTCTCATCGTGGCCAGTAACAAAATAATCAACACTCCCAGCCCCCCCCCCCACCCCACCCTGCACACTATAGTCCAAGTGAGTTACCATGAAGGCATGGCAGATATACAATCAGCTGCTGTTATTACAAACATCACCCAGCACAGTCAGTCAAGCAGTCAAGGGTATAGGAAATGTATGTAATTATGTAGATTAATACTAGCAAACATGTGCACATTGCTCAATCACAGTATTCAGAGCAGTCTAGGAGTATCAATGAACAGTGCCTGTCCACACATACTGGGAGAACAGTAGTCTTGCATAATGCTAAAGAGAGAAATGAAAAACAGGGCATGCCATGGAGGTGTGCTTCATCCACGGAGCCAGGAGATGAGGCTGGTCCTGTGTGTGAGCAAACCGCTGTTTCTCAAACCGCTGGCAGGATGCTACCAGTGGGAGAAATGGTGTAGACCAGCAAAGTCTACTCGTGACACAACAGGTCCGTCCCTGGCAGGACGAACCAGATATTGTGGGTCACAAAGAGGTTTCCAGCAGTATCGGAGGAGGATCAAGGGAAGGCTCAAACATATGTTAAATGGAAGAAGAGCCTGCAGAAGGTTGCATTGAGACAGTAAAATGGAGGAGTACCGAGACATGCAGAGAGGGAAATTTGTGGAGGTGTGGTATGGCAGGGCTAGCAACTGGATAATGGATGGATGCTGTGTACGTGGAGCTCGGGGACCAGGGAAAGGGAGCATGGGTATGACACTAAGGTAGAAATATGCAAATGAAGCCGAACAGCAATAGTGTAGTGGGCAGACCATCCGCTTAACATGCAAACATTCCCGGTTTGAGTCCCACTGCAGCACCTTCTATTTTCCATGAGAAATCTGTATATCAACATTGTTTTGCTGTATAACCTACTAAATGACATTTATACTTGAACAGTAGTACTGCATTAAATGCACATGTGAAGTGTCAGTGTCATAATGAATAAGGCACTAGTAAGCAGGTGTAAGCACGAAAAAGCAGTAATAAGCAGTATTTTGATGGAGATGAAAAGTCTGAAACACGAACATGTCGGTACGAGTGACTGACTTCAATCCTAAGACCATCCATGTCAATTGCCAAGAGAATGAGGTACAGGACAAACATATAAGTTGAACATGCATGGACATACGGACAGATATATATCTGTAAATGTAGACAGATAGACAGCTATAGGTATATATATATATATATATATATATATATATATATATTTTTTTTTCATATATATATATATAGATATATTTATAGATATGTGTATGTATGAGCATATAACAACACTTGTACCTAGATAGATAAATATGTCCAGTGTATATATAAATATATATCTATCTATATATACATATATATATATATATATATATATATATATATATATATATATATATATATATATATATATATATATATATATATATATATATATATATATATATATATATATATATATATATATATATATATATATATCTATATATATATATATATATATATACATACATACACATAGATATATGCAAATATATACCTAGATCTATATCAATGTCCATATCTATCCCTCTGTGTATGGGGGTTTCACATATACAATTATGCAGATATATAGATATATATATATATATATATATATATATATATATATATATATATATATATATATATATTTATACAGATAGATATGTGTATAGCATTTGCACATATGAACAACTTCTGATCCACTCAGTTCAACATACCAGAACATAAGCAGAGTTAAAGGGGTGGGAGCACGAATGAGGGACAACTGGTAATTACTGCTATGTAACCCCCCCAACTCTAATTCATATGCTGTGCAATCCACTATCCAGCACATGCAGTACATGACGTCAGGTCCCTCAACAACACAGCTACAATGTTCCAGCAGTAATCCAAGTCACCTGTACATGTCAGGGCAATATCTGTAACATATCATGCAGAAATGACAGTCTACTGTAGGGAATGTACACTGTGGAAGGGGTACACTACAACGGTACAGATATGCACACACATCTATACAATGACAAGTATGTTAAGGTATACATATATATATATATATATATATATATATATATATACATATATATATATATATATATATATATATATATATATATATAGACATATATATCGATATATATATATATATATATATATATATATATATATATATATATATATATATATATATATATATATATATATATATATATATATATTGATAAGATATATGAGATATATAGGTACATACACATATACACAGACAAAAGTTATTAGTAGCCATACATATGTAGAAGCAGTGTGGACATACTGGGTGCAAAGTATATCCCTCAGCCACAAGCCTTGTAACTGGTACCTGTGACATGTGTAGTGTGGCAACCATTCCCACAAAGGGAATACTTACATTACACATATACCCAGTCACAATTCAAAGGACATGAGACGACACACAGGTATGTATACACAGACAACATTTTTTGGTGTATTTTACAACCTTTCTGGTTTTTATTTTACAATAATGTATGGCATTATTTACAGCACATAGATTTGGACTTATTTAATCAGTGAGGAATGCAAGGCCCACACAAAATAGTAGATGTAGACAGTGCGGATATATAACCTACTATGCTGTCCAGACCAAGTCCTTCAGTTCATATAACTGTAGACAAAGGATTTGCCATCAAGATAAGTAACAATAAACAATAACAGATGTAGTTCAGCAGCCTCCAGTTACACCCTGTTGTCAAGGCCTAGGGGGAAATTTATTACCTGTGATAATGTCTATGTATCTGTCACATGTATGGACCCTGACCAACAAATGTTGTGGGAGTCCATGATATGACTGGGATGACAGCAGGAATGCTAGCAGTAAATAATGACAGGCCATTACCGAACAACCCCTAACCATATCACAGCAGGACAAAGCTAGCCATATATGTCGAGGACAGAGGCAGGAACACAAGGCCATACTCGGAATATTGCTGTTACACACCCTGCAAATTGTTGGTGTTACAGGATTTGTTGCAACATACTCTTATGCAGGAATAAGACATCAGGAACACAGATGGATGTACCCATGTACTGATAGCATGCTACAGACAGATTGCCAGGGATATATGTAGGACAAGACCTGTGTGGTGCACAGGCAAAAGCAAACAGACAATCCACTGGCCATCATGTGGATAGGTCCACAGTTGAGACCTATGCAGACAGACTGCATTCCATCCAAAACTACTATGTACACGCAAACACTGCAAAACCAACAATATACAATGCACATGACAACACTACTCACTCTGTGTGTAGGTCTGGAACTCTTACGATTGTGTAGTTGGCCTGTGTCTGCAAGCCCTTCTGTAATAGGTACTGCAACCTGCCATCTGTAACACTGTTGCCCACATACAGGAAGGATGTCCTTCATACTGGAAAGGTGAAGGGACAATGCCCACATGAGTCAGCAATTTATAGTACTGGGTTGCCATGACAATGGTTAACTGAATCACTACACAGCAGGCTGCACGCAGTTAGCAACTGTTGCACACTGATTGGTGCAGAGCCCATCACCTGATCATGTGCATCACCTACAAAAGCCATGCTGCATACCAACTCAATCGCTCTAGTGAAGAGAGAGAGAGGGGAGAGAGAGAGAGAGAGAGAGAGAGAGAAAACAAGTAAAAACCGGGAAGGCGTCACACCCGTCCTAAAAAAAAAAAGGTATGTAAAACATAGCTGTATGTAATTTAATGTAGTATGTTATATAGATTAATAGGATATATGATGTGGAATGTTTGATATGTGCCATCTGTAGCTGTCCCTGTAGTGATGTTCTGCTGAACAATTGCTCCGACAATACTGTCTGTCCCTGTAAGCAGTGGGACATACCTGCCAACTGTGCAGATCAGCAATGAATGACAAAGATGTCAGACATAATATCTGTGTGTGTTATGTTATATTGGACAATAGCTGGTGGTGGAGGTACTGCTGTCATGATAGACACAAGAGGGTCAGAGCACACCGCTTGCAGAACAGTCATATTAATGTGTAATGTAGCATGCACATATGCCATAGGTGTATAATAGGCATATCAGCAATCTCATTCCATATATACCACCCTAATGTTAGTCTGTGTTCACATGTGACACCTGTCTGTGATGCAGCAAGACAGAACAGCGCAGCTGTGAATGAAAGACAGTTACAGAATGTGGACCAGATGTCTGTATGCACTCCACATATAGATACATATCTATGTGATACAGACTGTGACATGTATGTGTACAGATACACAGACACTCATATAGACATAGGTATATCAGCAACGTACAACATATATCTACACTTATATGTACATAGATGTATATTTATACACATATATATATAGTGCCCCTGACAATGGCATGCAGGTGAAATAGTTTGTAACAGGCCAGCAAAGATAAGTGTCCCCACAGGGAGCATGGCTACAAACACATAGCACAAAGTGTGGTGCATACACATAGCACAAAGCTTGGTATAATACAACATATGTCCCAATGGTAGGTAAGCAGCTGACATAACAATTGCATTCTGTGAATGGTTTGTTGTAGCTGATATGGTGGGGGGAGACAAATATGTGTATTAAGAACTATGGTAACCCTGCTGCATGGGTGGCTCAGACATGTTTCCATCTTTATGTCTTCCAGGGGAGCATGTCACATAGTCATCTGCCTGCATACAGCGCAGCTGAGACAGAGGTTATTATCGACCACCTGGTACAGCACTATGAACTGCTGTTTGGGCGGACAGACCATGACCAGCAGGAGAAGACCGCCCTGTGGAACGAGCTAGTCCACAGGGTCAATGATGTTGGACTGTGTAACCGCAGCTATGAGCAGGTCCAGCATCATTGCACCGACCTGCTTCACCATGTATGTCGGCATGCAGCTGCCATAAGGTGGGACCACCTTGCAACAGGGGGGGCAACCTGCCAATCTGCCCCTCACCTGTGTGGAGGAGCTTCTCAGCAGCCTTGTGGCACCTGGCCACCTGCAGCAACAACACCTGGCAGGGCACATTTCTGGAGGTGGGTGCCAATGATACACCAGCTGAGGAGTGAGCAGGTAAGGCTCCAGGGCACATCGGTATACCACTCTTGTTTATGCATCTGCATCTGTGCAGGTACATAATGCAAATCTGAGATGTCATATACATAGTCTGCTGCTGTGTATTAGTAATAAACAGCTGTGTATAAGCTATAATATTGTGTAATTCTACTGTTGATGTAACATAATGCTACACTCAACTTTTATAAAAGCCATAGCTGTGGCCACTGACATTAACTTTCACACACTCTTATGTAGGCCCCTCCAGGATACCACCATGGCAGCAGCCCATAGCCGGTGAGTATGGTTTGTGTTCATGCATGATGATACACTGGGCATGTAATAGCTCTGGCATATCCCATGCACACATCTAACACACCTACCCATACTGCATGCTGTACATGTTCACGTTTTGTTGCTGTGAAATGCACTGCATCACAGTAGAGACCATGATGGGGTATCGGAAGGGTACCACAGACACATGCAAGATAACTAAAATCCTGTCAATGTGCAATGTGTCCACAGGGATGTGAAGTATGGCAGGACACACGGCCTACAGTAGGGACATGTGTGAATCAACACCACCATGACTGCAGCTGCACACAATCAGGTTAAGTAAACATGGCAGGCATAACCCTGACCCCACAGCACTCATGACAGCAGTATGTGCACTCCAAGGGATGTGCACACGAGTAGACCTTGCAACCATGCAGAGGCCTGGGACATGTGTAGGGCACCCCCTACAGCCATGGTAAGGTCCACTGGTTGTCAGTGTAATAGTCTTGTACTGGTCATACTTGCACTGCTGATGTTGTGATCTGTAACGCAGAAATCAGGCATTCACAAATTATAGCTGTTCACATATCATCCCAGGTATGAGTTGCTATAACACATAGGGGCTGTGAGCAGTGGAGCTGACATAACCGACACAGTACTACATATGCAGCAATGGTTTCTATACCTGCGAGGTATGGTGCACAGTACAAGGCAGAGTGTGGAACCGGTCCACAGTAACACTTTGTACATGGGTGGAGTGTTAACACGGGGAAGGGCCATCACCTACCAACACAGCCCATGCCTCACACACATGTATACTGCCACTAGCATGAAGTCACTATAGTTGCATTGCATGCTGTTGAGCACCGTATGTAATGCATGTTGACAGAAGGGTAATGGGAGGACTGTGTGTTCAAATGTTTTGCAAATCCACATGTAGGAGTGTGGTGTGTGTGTGTGTGTGTGTGTGTGTGTGTGTGTGTGTGTGTGTGTGTGTGTGTGTGTGTGTCTCAATTGTGTTTGTAAGTGCAATCTAGTGGAGTGTGGACGATGCATGTCAGATGTGTGTGTGTGTGTGTGTGTGTGTGTGTGTGTGTGTGTGTGTGTGTGTGTGTGTGTGTGTGTGTGTGTGTGTCCATGTATGCACAGACGATAGTGGGATTGACCACATGGCAGTACTTCCCCTTGGGATTGTGCTGTACATGTACATGGAGTGAGACATGAGACACCAGGACAACCTGTTTGGTATGTGGACACAGGACAGATGATAGCATAACAACATCTGTAGCATGGGGCATGCATTGGGAGGTGAAGTATATACCAGCAGCAGATAGGTAACTGGCTACCCACATATGCAGCACTACAAATGCAATGGGAATTACCACAGCACATCAGTGAGTGTATCCAGGTAGTACTGTTGTCCGCATGATGGGTTGCTTGTGCATCAGATGTGGCATGGACTGAGCAAGACTGTAGTATGAGGCTCTGGTGTGTGACATATGTAGTGAATATAGCAGCCCTAACCATATACGGGCCTTGTACACCATTACTGCCCATAGACAGGGTAATACGGGATGACAGCAGTGAGGCCATATACAACCTACTCCACCCAAGTCAGGGAGGTGATGGAGTAACAGGTCAGGTGTTGTAACCACACGTGTAGGCATGGAGAGGAATAATATGTTAATGGGCAGTAGTAATGCGTGTATATTAGCAAGTGCCATGCAGGATGGGGAACATAAGTAACTGAATGTGGGACTGTCTGTAAACACATTAATCACTCCAAAATTTTAATGCAAAGTTTTCAGGTTAACCACCTTTCATCAGTACATAAAACATATAGAATCTTTCATCATGCCATGGAACAACTAGTCACCATCCCCACAAGAGGAGAAAACATACTTGATCTCATCATCACGAACATGGGATCACAATGTTCAACACCGGAAGTATACCCCTCACTGGTGAGATCAGATCATAAACTAATCTCGCTGGAGGTCCTCATCCCGCCCCCACCTGAAACAAAAAAGACCACAGTGAAAAACTTCTCAAAAGCCGACTTCACACTTCTAAAAACTAGTGTGGTCTCCTTTAAGGCCCCTGAGCCAGTGGTAAACATTACTCAAACCGCTGAATCACTTACAAATGCCTTCTACCAGCACCTACAGGACTGCATGGATCAGGCAATCCCAAACAAAACTAAGACTCTTTGTACCAAAGGCAAGCGTCCAGTCTGGTGGACCCCAGCCATAAACAAGCTCTACAACAAAAGGAGGAAGCTACTACAAGATAGAGCAAAATCCTTGAAAGGTAAGACACCCTTGATCATTATAAGTAAAAACTAAGAGCTCTCATAAAATCATCCAAGGCAAATTTTGAGAGAAAAATCGCCAAGGATTCAAAAGACAATCATAAGGCCTTCTTTAGCTATGTTAGAAACCTAGGAGGAAACTCCCAGATATGCTCAGAATTAGTTCAAAATGATGTGAAGATTACTGAACCTACACACATTGCCAACATACTGGCTGACAGGTTCAGTGCAAACTTCTCCCCCTCCCCAAAGGAGAGACATCTATACCAGAGGATTGTAGCCCCCAAACATCTCCAACGCCCAGGTGAGAACTGCTCTCCAAAGCAAAAACACAGCATCCATGGGACTGGATGGTGTCCTGCTGTGTGCTCCATGAACTCAATGAGGAATTAAACCCGCAGTTAGGACAGCTGTTTAATCTTAGCCTCACCTCAGGATACGCACCCAAGGAGTGGCGACGCGACTGTGGTCCCACTTCACAAGGGCGGTGCCTCCACCGACCCTGAAATTACCGTCTCATTAGCTTGACAAGCCTTATCTGCAAAGCCATGGAGAGGATCATAATGGAACTCATAAATAAAGACATAGGGAACTTGCAGACTTTGGATCCAACCCAGTTTGGCTTTGTCAAAGGCAGATCATGCCTTTTAAACTTGGTTGACTTTTTCGAGACAGTCACCAAGGCCATTGATGAGGGAAAGGCAGTCCATACAGCCTACCTTGACCTGGCAAAGGCCTTCACACAATACCCCACTCAGGTATCATCAAAAACTCATCAGCTTGAATGTAAACCCATACATCACAAGATGGGTTGCAAACTGGCTAGGTGACAGAACCCACAGGGTCAGAGTTGCTGGAGCCATGTCAGACTCAAAGCCTGTCACAAGTGGTGTCCCACAGGGCTCAGTCCTGGGTCCACTCTTGTTCGGCATCTACTTTTCTGAAGTACAAGCAAACACAGGAGGGTTATGGCTGACAAAGTTTGCAGATGACTGCAAACTGGGCCATAGTCGAAACACATCTGACACAGATATCCTTCAGAAGGGCCTCACAGAAATGGATAACTGGTGCCAGAGCCATGGCCTAAAGTTAAATGCCAAGAAATGCATAGTCATACCCTTCGGGAAAAACAAGGTTACCCCTAGCTACCATATAGGTGGCAATCCACTGAGCACAGAAGAAGTCATCAGGGATCTGGGGACCCAGGTTGACAGCAGCCTTCGCTTGACACTCATGTTGCTAAAGTAGTTAGGAAAACCTTCTACATTGCCCACCTGATCATGAAGGGATTCACATCTAGATCAAGGGAGGTCATCACCCCTGTACTCATCACTCATTAGACCTATGATTGAGTACAATGCCCCATTCGGAATGTATCTGACCAGACACCTGCAGCAGCTGGAAAGGCCCCAAACGTTCCTCACCAAAAGGATAAAGGGTCTCAAAATATGTCTTATGCTGCCCGACTGAAAGAACTCCAGCTCTATTCAGTCTCATACCGCTTGCTCAGAGGTGACCTGTGCCTGACATATAAGGCCATGTCAAACCCTGGTTTGATGAATATGCTTCACCTCAAAAAATCTAGATCCCTCAGAACCACAAGGGCGGGAGACTTAAACCTTGACACGGTTATTAATAGAACATGCTGGAGGGACAGATTCATCACCCAGAGACTCCCTATGCTGTGGAACAAAATCCCGGTACATGTGAGGCAGAGCACCTTGCTGGCCTTGTTCAAGAGGAATCTTGACCAATGGATGGGGGATCGCAGATATACCCCAGGGATTACTTCAGTGTCACTGCTTGACAGAGGCACAGCAAAATAATAGGCATAGTTTTATTCAAACTAAAGGGGTGGCGAAAGCCAAATAACTATGGGCTAGGCTTATAAATGCCCTTGGGCAGATAGCCTAGTATGAACCTATGAACCTATTTAAATAGGGAGCCATTTAAGATCACATGTTACAGCCAGCCTAACATCATGAACTAACAATTAACATTTAAAATTACCTCATAATTAACAAAGCTTTATATTTAAAAAAACCTGAAGCATATATTACTTGATAAACCCATATTCTATACATACGTATATACATATATAACATTAGCAATAATATCACAATAAAAAAGAGGAATATAAAATAATTAAACATTTTCTCTTTGCCTTTTAACTAATACTGGTTTTAAACTAACTGCATTGTTCAAACCAGGCTTGGCATCTGCCTGAAGTCTGATAATCCACTCATATTCTTTCAATTCCAGTGTATTATTCATGTCACCTCCCCTATTTCCCATGTTGACTATACTTATACTCCTAAACATGAACTTATGTTTACCAGTATTTTCAGAGATATGTTTACTCAATGCATTTGTCGCTACCTTCCTTCGGTTATCAGATTTATGTTCTATTATCCGTTCTCTTAATTTCCTGGTTGTCCTACCCACATAAAATGATGTACCGAAAGTACATGTTGCTAGGTATACCACTTGAGTCGTATTACAATTGAAGGTGAACATGTCTTTAGTTACAGGATGCTCAAAATTATCTGTCTCATCATATATATCACTACAACTACAATTATAACATTTTATAGTTCCCATTTTCCATTGACGTCTTTCTTTTTCCTCTCTAAAATCCTTGTAACATCATTTTTGCTTCAATGTTTCAGAATTTCTATAGGAGAATTGCGTTTTTTCTCCTACTATATTTTTAATCTCCAGCATAGCCATTAAAATAAGCCAGTTTTTCTCTACTATATTACATACATCTTTAGTATTAACATTAAATGTAGTGACATATCTCACCACATTTTCTTGTTTAACTAACAGCTGTGGTTTCTGTACTACCTCTCTACTAAAGATTGGCTTAAATCTATCTATTCTACCTTTTACTACATCCTCATATATATCTTTTATAACTTGTTCAGAATAAACATTCCCTTTAAATTCTTGTATCATCTCCTCGGCTTGAACAATGAAGTTACTTTCTTCAGTATTAAGCTTACTAGCCCTTATTAATTATGCCCTCAGTATTCCTTTAAATGTGTGCGGTGCATGCATACTACTCCTACTTATATATATCTACAAATATTTACTTCTTTTTTATATATTGTATATTCCATTTTTTTCTTCTTTCTTATATAATTGGATATCTAAAAATACTATACTTTCCTCTGATGCTGACATCTTAAACTTTAAAAACTCTGTAGTACTATTTAAATATGTGATATAATTCTCTAATTCCACCATATTACCATCCCATATTAAAAAACAATCATCTACAAACCTTCTATAAAACTTTACCTTAGTATTTAGCTCATTTACCTCACTAAAATAAATTGTTTCTCCCATTGATAAAATACCAAGTTGGCATATGTGTTTGCTACTGGGGTGCCCATTGCTACCCCAGTTAACTGCAAATATGGTGTTCTATCAAAGATGAAAAATTTTTTTGTTAATATTATTTCTAAAAGTGCACATACATTCTCTATTTCTCTGGCTTGCATATTAATTTCATTATTAAGAAAATTACGTATAGCATCCATACCATATTCATTTGGAATTACTGTAAAAAGGGATGTAATATCCAATGTTACAAAAATAAACTTCTTACCAACATTCTCAACATACCATTTATATAAATCTAACAGGAAACTATTCGTATCTTTTAATATACTAGGACAATTGCCTAAAAAAATTCCTAATTTCATTTGTAAATACTTTGAAATCAGTTGTGTTATCCAACCACCCCCTGAGACAATAGGCCTATTTATTAAAACACAGTTGGATCGTTTTGAGGGTGTGTGTCAGAAATATAGAGGCTTGCAATTTGACAATGCTTTCTTAACAAAATCCATGGTATTGAAGCAGGTACCAAAAAGACTTAGATTATGGAAGTTACCGAATGGAATAGAGTGTGTGGAGCAGCATTAAAGGATTCGGAATTACTCTGGTGGTTGAGTTGTACAAATAGGCACCCCCCCAGCCAAGCACGTCCACCTTGCAATACACTACCAAGTGTTGGAGATGCCATAACCAGGGCCTGTGACAACATGGGCACACGATGTTACCTGTACAACATCCTACCTGCATGATGTCAGGCTGGTATTGGTAACATATCATGCAGTACAGTCTGGCTCCCATGGGTAATGTATTATGTGGAAGCCATCAACATTCCCAGGATACAGATACACAGACACAGATATGCAGATACAGGTATGCATATTTATATATCTATATCTACATCTATCTATATATATATATATATATATATATATATATATATATATATATATATATATATATATATATATATATATATATATATATATATATATATATATATATATATATACATGTGATATATACACACACACAGAGTTATATGTACAGTAACATACATAACTGGAAGGTTCACACAATATGGAACAGCCAGTATGCCTACAGTTGACCCCTGAACGACTGGACACTGTATGTGCCATCCATACAAATGACAGTCGTTACCTGTAACATACACCCACAAAGAGGTCATAGGTAAAACACCACCCACAGGTTTGCAGACATGGAAACCTTTAATCGTGTACTATTACAGTTCTACATGCCATGCCATATAGCTGTTCAGACACTGACAACTATATCAATGGAGTGATGCTACAGTGGACCAGTTACAGTCATACAGTAGTCTTGAAAGGTTCACAGCTGTTTCTGTCCAAGCCAAACCATTCACATTGTACAATAGGAAAGACACACTGGGCCACAGGATACCTAACAATCAACAGTATGTAATGCAGGTGTGTAGTTCCGCAGCCTCTATCTACACACTATACAAACTCAGTAGGTGGTCTAGATGTCATATGACAACAAGGGTTGTAACTGCTGCATAACATGCCTACATAACTAAGCCTACAGTTGACCTCTGAACGACTGGACACTGTATGTGCCACCCATACAAATGACAATCGTTACCTGTAACATACACCCACAAAGAGGTCATAGGTAAAACACCACCAACAGGTCTGCAGACATGGAAACCTTTAATTGTGTACTATTACAGTTCTACATGCCATACCATATAGCTGTTCAGACACTGACAACTATATCAATGGAGTGATGCTACAGTGGACCAGTTACAGTCATACAGTAGTCTGGAAAGGTTCACAGCTGTTTCTGTCCAAGCCAAACCATTCTCATTGTACAATAGGAAAGACACACTGGGCCACAGGATACCTAACAATCAACAGTATGTAATGCAGGTGTGTAGTTCAGCAGCCTCTATCTACACACTGTACAAACTCAGTAGGTGGTCTAGATGTCATATGACAACATGGGTTGTAACTGCTACATAACATGGTATAACTGACACCATCACGATCATACCAACAAACAGAACAGTTTGTATGACAGAGGGCAGTAGTCCTGCATTACCCAAATCCATGTCAGTAATGTATATATAGGTGAAGTATATGGTAGTTTACATCCAGATACCTTAAGGCAGCTCAGCCCTAATAACCCCACATTTTGTAGCAGTATGGTGCTCCCCCATAGACTCAATAATACAGGGCCATATACCACTGTTACATGCCCTGGGCTCTGCAGTGCATAAGGGCACACATGTATTGTGTAGGTGATGCCCACACATATATGGCCCCAGCTCCACCGTATGTGTGGAGGTTACAACAGCAGTGGACTGATGGCAGCACTGGCAGTGTGTTATACTCCCAGCCCACTATAGATCAACCACTGACATCATGACATATGTGCAAAGCTTGGTATGTAGGTGATGGATAGAGGCTGGAATACAGGCACATATGTGGAAAACTGTTGCCATACACTACGCAAGGTGCTGGTGTTACAGGAAAGTCTGTAACATACCCTTAGTCAGGGAATTGATGTTAGAGATGGCCATGGATGTAGCCATGTACCAGTAACACACAACACACACACTGCCAGTGTAATATCTGACACAAGACCTGTGTGGTGGACAGACAAGACATGATAGGCATAGCTCTAGCCAGCCAGAGGATAGGTCCACAGTTGTGTGCTATGCAGTTGGACTGCATTCCATGGCAAACTAATATGTACACCCACACCCTGTAACACCACTACTATACAAAGCATAACACAACTTTACTCATAGTCTGTCTGTAGTTCCTGATTCTCCTACAAATATGTGGCTGCTCTGAGTGTGACAGTTGTCCTGTAAGGGGTATTGCTGCTTGCTGTCAGTAGCACTGCTGCCCACACACAGGACTGATGTCCATCACACAGGAGATGTAATGGGATTACGCACATATGATGTGGGGATCTATAGTTGGTGGTGCCATGACAGCATTAATTGGGTGCAGTACACATGTGTAATCATGTATATCTGGCTATCTGGGTAAATATATGTACATATATTCCCACCATATGTCCTGGACATGAAGTGTAGGCCAACCTCAGCCCGTATGTTCCCAATGTCGTAGTTGCAGGGGATGTCAGGTGTTTATAGCAAGTATACTAGTAATCTATTGCTACTGTTATTGGAGTTGTCTTCACAGACATGGTATGTCTGGGAAGTCACATCTGCTTATAACATGTGTGCCACTGGTTACTGAAAGACATCCAAAGGACATCATTGTACAATACCGCTGCTAGCATGTAATGCCACTGTGGACTGCAGCAGAGATATTGGTCAATATATGTGGAGGTTCTGACACAGTCTGTACAGTTCAGAGGTATACACGTAAGCCCTTAGTGCTACACATGTTTACCATGCCTGACAATATGGATGCAGATGGCCATGTAGATGGGTATAACACATAACGACTGGTATATGATGTCCACCATAGGTCATTCATTCAAACGCCCCTGCCTGGCCTGACACGGTATGACCACTGGTACAGGGGTGCCATGGCCACATACTAACCAGTGGGTATTGACATACATCTGCACTGCATCCCACTGCCCTGTCTGACATACATGAATCTTAAGTGAGGGCCGGCAGCAGGACATCTGGCTAGTATCTGCACATGACATCCCAATGGGTAGGTACACACAGCTGCTAGGCATTTCACAATGCACTGTGCAGGCTGCAGGCAGACTGGCTCAACACTGGCCTACATCTCCTAAGGGGGAATGCACATGTACCTGCATATAAAGCAGGCTCAGCAGGCATGGCACAGCACAGGGTAAGATACACCTGTGTGAAAGTGCATATCCACAACCAATGTGAACACAGCCACAGCCACATATGGTTAGGTAGCATGGTATTTCAGTATATGGAATATGTGTTCTATGCCATCCTCATATGTGCCACTCACAGACTGACCCTACATATACATATACTGGCCTGCTACACAGTTTGGTCTGGTGGCTGTCTGTGGTAAGGGACATATGTGTTTATGGCCCTACAAACATGTACACCACTACAGTACCATACAGTGAGGCAGCATGTAATATCTGATAGTAGGGGAACTAGAAAAATGTCATCTACCGCAGTCTGTACACAGGCTAAGGTACATATCAACACTACACACACTGTTGACATCCAGCATAGGTGCACAGACCTCAGTACTGTATGAACATCCACAGAATGTGCAGGTAATGTCATGTAATGTAACTTCTACTGTGCATAACATATGTAGCAGTCAGATATATCAGTGGCTTGTTCTCAGATATGATGCCACAAATTATGGTGTACAGCACATATGCACCACTTCATGCACAACATATGTACAAAGGTTGACAGAGGTGTGGCTGGAAGCACATACACAGGACTAATATTGACATGTTGCTGTGATAACCATATACATTTACTGTTGTTACAAGGTTGTTGCAACATATGTCCTTTGAAGGATATGATGTCTGTTTCTATCACAGCTTTCTCCATCTACTGACTGCAATCCTCAAACTACCTTCTGCAGTCGACAGTTAGATGCTCCGTGGGTGACACATGCAACCATAGACACAACACTGCCCAGGCTGCAGATAACCCTGCAGATGGGGATTCCCCATAAACTTGGAACTGACATGGCAGGTAATGAGACATGTACAACAGCCATACCCACACAAACACTGTTAAAGCAACATTACTCCAAATGGAGTATAGCGGCACGTACAGTCTGTAGTCAGGTCAGGCAAACCCCTTCTGTTTGTTGCACTGTTTCTACAGTGTATGTTTTTAGAGGTACACCACAATCCATCTGAGATGCTGTTTGCCATATGACAGATCTAGCTCCTGCTCACAGTGGATGAAAAGGGTCAACACCACCATGATGTTCCTAGGTATTGGAGTGTGTTTCTATACAACTGGCTATGGGAATGTTACCACAGCTGTTTCACATGTAGTCAGCTAGGGGAGGGCTGCAATTCGTGCAGAGGCCATCAGCTGATCATGAGCATTACTTACATTACATATGCTGCTGCCTAAGCAAAGCAGGTGTAGGTCTCCATGTCCACCTGAGAGAGGGTGGGGGATGCAGACAGTGGCAAATACATGTCAGAGAGGGGTGGGAGGGTAAAACTTAAGCATGTTTGTGTCACACACCTAGCAGCACAGGGTATCAAACCCCTGACAACTATGTAGTGCTAGCACAGTTTGATGCAATTATTGGATGTGCCACATGGATAACCTGTTGTGGAGCACTCAGAACCTATATGTGATGGTTAGTGACATCTGCAACAGGGATACAGTAGCTGTATGGCAGGTGACATACACATGCCTGTCGGCATGAACAGGTGCCAGTGTCAACATAGCCACACTCTCACAGGGACACTCACACACATTGATGCATGTGGCAGGGCCAGGTGTACAACTCATCGGTTGTGGGATTGCCACATCACATCACTGTGCAGGTATCCCATGCACCACACAGGTTATATGGGGGCTGTATGGGTGAAGGGTATGGGAAGGTGTCTGACATCAGACAGCATACTGCAGTATGCCCGAGGGGGTTGTAGTGAGTGTAAATGTGAACATCTGTAGCATGCAACACGCACGCAAACACACAGAGTGCCAGTACTGACATGCATGGGGGCATGTCTGCACAGGTGTGTGGTGTTCGACTGCACCAGATGGCTGTCCAAGGCTAGGCGATGGGTGTATCTTGGCATCAAGCCACATGACGATGGTCTGCATTGTGGCTGAGGGATGTAGTGTCTGCATTTGCCCACACAGGCGGGTATTGTAGCCCCCATCCGGTCATCTGGGTGACTATTGTGTGTGGCCAATGATGTGCATCACTTGTCATGTCTGTGTTCCTTCATCCATGACATGGACAGCATCTGGGATGTGCACACCTCCCAAATGCATGTACAGTGACATGTGGAACTGTACCTGGGGTGTCTGGCCCATGTTGTGAACACAGATTATCATCAGATGTGCCAGTCCTGCCCACCTGTGGCAGGAACTGGTAGTGGCCAGCAGCTTTACACTGCACCTACATTGAGTGCATGCTATCAACATTCCTTGGTGTCAATGGCATCTGTCCATATGGGCATATTGTCAGGCATGGTATATTCGCTGTGGGTCACATGTGATGGCACCACAGGTGGTGCAGGTGTCCATTGCGGAACATGGGGGAGGTGCACTGTCTGCATATATGTGCATATTGCACAGATGGACAGGGTGACATGCCCTCTGTGGACCACTGCTGTCACTCCATAGTTACTATCAGTGGCCAATATGCAGTGTACTACCCACATGTTGGCTGTTACCTAGGCATATGTGTGTGTGCATGACACATGGGTTGAGAGTGTGCTCTGAGTAATACTGGGGTTGCTAACTGTGATTGCCTGGCCTTGATGTCACATGTCTGGGTATAGCTTTGCACCCCAGCTGCTCAGCCATATCACATGTGTTATCTATGTGCAGTGGGCATTGTGATATATAGTATGGCCACCATATAAGAAATATGCAAAACCTGCTCTACATTGGCCACAAGCACCTCTACACAGGATACGGGTAACAAACACATGCACATGCACACACACACACACACACACACACACGCACACACACGCGCACACACACACACACACACACACACACACACACACACACACAGACACACACAGACACACACACACAGACACACACACACACACACACACACACACACACACACACATATGCACATGTTTAGGAGTAGAATCCCTACTTAACTAGTGTATTACACTACAGTACCATGCAGTTATAATATGTGCCACAGATATTACTGTAGTAGTCCTTCCCCAAAAGTATATTTCACAATGAATGACATCAGCAGGATTGCCAAAGTAGGGCATTTGAAATGACTGTGAGAGACTAGCCTAAAATACATTGCTCCCTACACAGACATTGACACACACAATACATCCAGAACTGCCATGTGTGGGGATGGAACCCTACCACAGTTCTAATTCAAAATACAGCAGTATGCAGTTACAGGACATACTAGGGTGATTACTGGTCTACAACCTTCCCAGAGGTGTATTTCTAGGTGTGTGACATCATTAGCCTTGCCAAAAGTGGGTATGTGAAATGTAAGGGGTGTGAGTACCCTAAAAGCATTGCTCTATGCACAATCAGACATGCACGCATACACATAGTTGGCAGGTCTGGGTTTAGAACTCCCAACTAACTTCTTAATCACACTATGGCCATACACTGCTATGGGACATGCTATGGAGATTACTGGTCTATGATCATCCCAGAGGTGTATTTCAATGTGCGTGACATCAGCAGCCTTGCCTAAGGTGGATATTTGAATTGTAAGGGATGTGAGTAGCCTAAAAAGCATTGCTCTCTACACAGTCAGACATGCACACAAACACAGACACACACAGTTGCCAGGTTTGGGGTTGGAACTCCTACCTAACTAGTTTATCACACTACAGTGGTACGCAGTTATGGGATGCGCTACAGAGTTTACTGGGCTACAGCCTTCCCAGGGGTGTATTTCTAGGTGGGTGACATCAGCAGCCTTGCCAAAGTTGGGTATGTGAAATGTAAGGGGTGTGAGTACCCTAAAAGCATTGCTCTCTACACAGTCAGAGATGCACACATACACACAGTTGGCAGATCTGGGGTTAGTACTCCCAACAAACTCCTTAATCACACTATGGACACATGCTGTATGTGACATGCTATGGAGATTACTGGGCTATGATCGTCCCAGAGATGTATTTTAAGGTGTATGACATCAGCAGCCTTGCGAAAGGTGGGTATTTGAATTGTAACGGGTGTGAGTAGCCTAAAAAACATTGCTCTCTACACTGTCAGACATGCACAGAAACACAGTACACAGTTACAGCATGTGCTACAGAGATTACTGGGCTACAGCCTTCCCAGGAGAGGATTTTTAGGTGGGTGACATCAGCAGCCTTGCCAAAGGTGGGTATGTGAATAGTAAGGGGTTTGAGTAGCCTAAAAGGCATTGTTCTCTACACAGTCAGTGAGAAACTGACACACACCCAAATACTGACACAAACTCATGCACACAGTTGACATGTCTGGGATTAGAACTCCTACCTAACTAGTTTATCACACTACAACAGTACACAGTTATGGGACGCACCACAGAGATTACTGGGATACAACTCTCCCAAAGGAATATTTCACATTGGATAACCTCAGCAGGCTTGTCAGGGAAGCACAATGGGGTGGGCGGTGTATGCATGGCCCATAAACCATTCATGTAGGGGTGACACACCACAAGCGGTCACACATGGGGTCATATGTCACAGGTTCATGTATAGGGCTAGTAGATGACTACGCCCTTGTACAGCCATGTTGCACACCTGGCACGTAGAGTTGGGAGGGTGGCCTAATGGTTAAGGTGTTTGCCTTACAAACACATGGTGCAGGGTTTGAGTCTCACAAGGGATAATTGGCTAGGCTTAAAATGGCTTGCAAGGGCAGTTAGCTTAGTACTAATCTATGAATCTATGAATCTATAGTCTGTGATGCTGACAGGTACTGGCACTAGAAACTGCAGTATGTGACATCTGCACCTGAAGTGTTTGGGGCCCTTTGGCTGTGTGTTGGGTGGGACAGACTTGGATGGCTAATTGCCATGGTCACCCTCTTCCACACATCTATATCCATCTACCTTTGGTGTATTATGGTGTGTTGTCCTTACATATATGTCTGTATTCCTATCCACTGTATGTGCAAGGCATGAGTGGTGCATACTGACATGTGTCTGCACTAACAATTGCAACCGCCAGATGTTTCTGGTCCACTGGTGTTTGCATACATGGCCTTCATGTGTTTAAGTGTGTGAGCATGCCCAGTATGACCTTTCAGTATGTTGATGACTGACATTGCCTTCATTTCTCTAAGTGAGTGAGCATGCCCAGTAAGGCCATCTGTTTTGCATGTGTGGATCATGTCCGGTGGTTTGTACTGCACTGCTGACCTTTGTGTTGTACACCGACAGGCAGCATGCTGTGTCTGCAGGGTATCCACCGATCATTTGGCATTGACTGTTGCAACATGTCTCCATAGTGGGGGGAACACCTGACTATTTATATGTTTCTACACAGGATTGGGGATGCACCTGACTGTTACTATATTTCTATGTAGGGTGGGGGGGCACACCTGTCAGTTGTACACATTTGTTAGGACTGTACTGGCATGTCTTGTAGTCCATTTCAGTCAGTAGTTCTACTATCGTGCTGGCTAAGCCATACCAGTGTACTACCATTCTTATCTTTTGAGGGTTGTAGCATTGGTCACCACTGCAGCTAATTATGCTAATTTGGTGTTATATTTTAGGAAAACAAAGTTTTTATACATGTGAATTCTATGAATGTGTTAGATATGCAAATTTTGTTGACAATATTTTTATGGTTTCATTTTGTACACTAGATGAGTTGAAGTTTTTATTGCTTTTCTGTGTACAAGCACAGATATTTTGGAGTTTAGTGGCAATTACAGCATATAGAATACTTCATGTTTGGATTCAGAAAAAGTTGTGATTGGCTGTGCTATATGCTAATGAAGGACTATGATACTAATGAGACAAAAAACAGGGGATGACTTAGAAATGTTGCACAGCTATGCTAAGCTCACCATAGATTTGAACTTGAACATATTCCTGTGTTCAGGAAGAGTACATTGCACAAATATAGTTGGGATTATCACAACCATTGTAAATGTATATCTGCAAGAGGTTCTCATTACAGCCACTTTGCCTGTCAGTGCACAACATGAACTTCAGAGACAAACAGTCATCCACTTAACATTTCATGCCCTCAATGACACTGACATAGTTGATTGGTATCATGTGGATGGCTACACAATGCAAAAAACTGTGGACATAAATTGGCCTCATATGCAACCCCATGTAAGTTGTGGAGTACATCTCCCAGTAGATACAAAGGTATATGCTTCTTTACAAATATTAGCTACAGAGACATTTCAGTGACCTACTGGGGACAAAGCATGGATATCTCAAACATCTACTCTATTGGTTCATCAATGCCATGCTTTAGTATATGTTAGAATATATTTGGGGGATTTCATGTAACAAAGAGGATAGAGAAAATGCCATGCATAAGTTCTGTGACATAGCCCATTTAGCTAAGGTTCTGGAGGCCATAAAATGTATCTGCATTGAAATAAAAAATGCACCTGGTGAACTGAGGAGAATATAAGTGAACCACAAAGGGTATCATTCCATCAACTATCAGGTGATTTTTAATGCACAGGGTATCATCAACAATGTGTGTGCAGACCACCCATACAGTTTTCGTGACTTTCATATATGGCACATAAGTAACCCTTGTTACAATTTTATGATGGAAGACTTTCAATAGACACATCTTATGGGAGATGCTGGATGTAACATAGAACCCCTGGCTCAAGACATCCCTTAGAAATTCACGCAATCAAACTGACAAGGGGTACTGTTGTGCATCATTGTAACCAAAAATATTGCAGAGTATGTGTTTGAGCTGCTGAAGTCATGCTTTTGCTGTCCACATATATCTGATGGTGCCCTAAAGCATGGCCCCACCACATGTGCAAAATACTGACCATGTGTGCTGTAATGCATATGATTGTTAGAAGGCAACAACAGCTGAGACAGATGAGGAGTCAGTGGAGGACCAGCAACAGGGGATGGCCATGACAGATTGAGGTGGTTGAAGTACACCATAGCACTAACAAAGAGGTAGAGCATTGCACATAGCTTTACAACAGAACTATACAAGAGGCAAGCAGACACATTCAGTAAATATTGATGCATGCAAAAATATCAGACTGTACTTACCCATGCATAGGTTAGCCACACTGAGCATCAGACATAGGCAACCCAAGTAACAATGTAAAAAAGGCAGAACACAGTTATGACCATTTCTACAGGTGGATTAGGGTGTACAGGAGTACATATCATTCACAGGGAAGAGTTTGAGTGTGAGTGCTGAGGTAAAGCAAAAGAAAAAGTGCATTTATGGGTAGTATAAGAAACAGCTTTTGGGGGGGGGGTAGGGTAATGTGTTGAAAGGCCAGGGTCAGTGGATGGGTATGATGTGCTGGGGGTTGTGGTGGTGTGCATGTCTATGCAGGAACACAGCCTCAGCATATAGGCCAGCATTGTGTCTTGTCCTACACTCTCCCAGGGGATGCACTGGCTGTACCATGATGCTGGCTTAATGTTGGTGTGCTGCATGACCTCTGCTAGCAGATGTGCCAGCATGATTATGATAATCTGAATAGCTTCTCTTGGGCATAGACATGTCCACAATCAGTGTTGTCTTGGAAGTGCTAGTACTATGGGAGAAGGATCTTCCTTGTCCACAGCCATGTTGGATAACATCTGCAGCTGTAGCACATGACTGGCCACAAGGATGGCCTACATTCATGACAGCTGAACCAGAGAAGACACTGCATTGTCCAATGTGTGATTCAGTGTACTGAATGAATCACACATATGTGTCAGTCATTCCTGTAGGTCAATGTGCACAGCCTGGATCATCTGTACCATTCCTGCCATGGTTCTGGTGTAACTAGCTTGTGCTTCCATCATGGTCATGCACATATGTGGGTGGCTGTTACTGACACACCAACCTCAGGGAAGGTGACAACTATAACTCTGGTGAGTATCATTACTACTCCCCTGTTTGGACATCCATGCCCTTGAGTGTTAGGGGCAGATGCAGACATCTCTGATTAGGGGGCCAGAACACTTCCCTGATGTACATTGTCCCCATCAACCTGTACACTCTCAGGTGATTGCTTTTATCTGGGTATCCCGAAGCATAGAGACTGTGCCCATAATCTGAACACACACTCTGCACCCCCTGACCTTGCAAGATGATCTCTGCCATCATTATCAGAGTCAACAGATCCTCCAATATCAGTCAGTGGCAGTTACACAGTGCTGGTGCCAGTTAAAGATTCACCTGTGGAAACACCAAAGAAAGAAATATATGTAGTGTACTTAGGACCCAGTACCACAGCTATACATATAACTGATAGCTTTACAACTATAAAACTATGATAGCAATTAATACCCCTAGCCATACCTCAAGAAGCTGCCTATGGAACTTGGATACCTGAGGTGCTATATACAATAAATCAGACAGATGTAAGGGACATTACACTCATTACGTATTAAGGAGGATATGTAGTCATTGATAATATGAATCCAGACATGGAGCATCAGAGGTTGAAATTCTCTGTGGCCTGTCCAGCTCAACCCTGACATCCAGCACCACACTATGGGACTCAGTGGAGGTGGTGCTACCTGTAATGAGGTCAGGAACTCCTCTCTCTCTGTATAAGGTGGCTGTGTCAATGGCCTACCACATTTTGCTATTCATTCCTGTCCCACTGCCTCTGCTCGGTGGGTGACATCATTAATCATGTATGTGGCCTTGTGACAGATCATGTTGCAGTTGTGGTCATAACCACCCATTCCATTTATATCACTGACCATATCAGCCCAAGCACGGTCACAAAAGAGTAGTTTAGCATCATGGACATGGTGGAGCTGTTGGCCATGGAGACAGAGTCTGTAGTACCACCTCATTTTCTGCATCTGTAAATCTGGGCTTGTGAGTGGGTATGGATAGGCTGCAGATTCTGTACTTTTTAGGGCCTGTTCTTTAGACTTTGCTCCACTGTCATGGAAAACAGGTGAAATAATCAACTTGTTCTCGCATGGCCATAAAATTCTGTTCAGTACTGCCATCCTATTAGCCCACATACCATGCTCAGTTTGTACCTGAAAGTTATATATGTGTCCACAATTTCTGGGGAAATTCCAGTCATTGTATGTGTACTGAGAACATTGTGTCTTTCGGCTTTTCCCGGTTAGGGGTTGCCACAGTGGAACTCCGGTCCGCTAATGATTGGCAGTTGAGATTTACGTACCAGCTTGCCAGGCCTGATGCACAACCTTCAACGAAGGTATGCCCATTCACGCATGTCTCCATGCAGAAGACGCTCTAGCTGAGAATCGAACCGGACAGCGTCTTACTGTGAGGCGACAATGGCACCACCACCACGGGGTCATATTCCGTATAAAACAATTATAGGAGTGAAAGCAAGCAACAACCTTGGCCATTATAATGCCAATTTAACTAAGGTTGTAGCTAGTCACATATGTTAACATAGTTACATATGTGTATGGCAACCACCAGTAAAATAGTAATGAACGCTACACAAAATATGAGATTAGGTGGTATCTACACTTATCCTTAACAGCATTGCAGGTTACTACTAGCAGTACACTTGCAATGCACCTCCTAAGACAGTTTTATCCAACACATCTTAAAATTACTGAAAAAGTGACATCCCTTACAGGCATTAGAGTTTACATAGGATCAACGATAACATTCTAGAACTGAATTAATAGTGCAAGAAATAGCGATTACCTCATATAAGCAGATATCTTAACTCAGAAGGAAGACTTTTAACAAAATCACCTAGCAAGATTCAAACCCCTTTCAAAGTAATTTTCCGCAGTGGTGGGATAAGGCTCTGCACTTCTCGTCACACTTATATTGTGTGCATTCACTCCTCTGGGCACAATTATTATGCTAGATAGGGCTCATCATTGTTTATGAATTGCTCAATTTGCATGATGAGCAAATCTGATAATCATTGTGAAAAGGATTACTCAATGCAATACAAACATCTGAACACTTATGGGCAGCTCTGTGCAAGAGAGGTGGACATAACAGATTAGGACTGAAGAGTATTTTCATCCCATAACAAACCATCTGCAGATGGAGTTGCTGCAGAACATGTGTTGTCAGCAGCATGCAGAGTGGTGGAGGACGGCCATGTTTCACGCCATAAAGAACTTTGGAACCATAATAACACAGTACCTATATTTTCTTATTTTCCTTCTATTATACAAATAAGTTGTCTATTAGTGTCAATTATTGTGTGGAGGCTGAGAGAAGTAAAAACTGTTTTGGACAACAGTTCTGTGCCATTTTTCCTGAGATCTTTGAAGGTGAGAAAATTATGGATGGAGAAGGTGACCATAAAGGTTGTGTGAGGAGGAGTCCAACATTTTTCTAGACATCCTTCATATATTACAGATGTAGGCTCATGCAGGAATGTCATACTGGGTCTCAGTATAAGGCTGATGCCTGGAATAGTTTGTTCAAGGCTGTCACCCATGCTACTGGCAACCCACACATGAAGGAACTCTGCTGTCACAACTACAGTGAATTGAGTCACTGCAAGCCTGACCTCCTTGGCCAGTGACAGGCTGAAATTATTGTGCATAACCTCAGTACTGTAAGTATACCATCTTTTTAAAAAAAACAACCTGCCAGTGAATACCACCATCCAAATTCTCATCATGCCCTAGTTATGTCTCTAGTCTTTGCACAGATCAAAAGTGTCAGGAAGATGCAGACAAAAACAAAAGAGGCTAAGGGAACACTGGGGTAAGTATACCTGTTGTTGTGAATGGTATGTCTGTTTCCATAGTAACAATGGTAGCCATTATAAATTTGTAAGTATAACTTTTATACAGCAGCAGTAGTACATCTGTCAGTTCTGGCATACCTTAAGGGATATACTATGGCTGTGCAATGTTAGAAGTGAGCTTTTGCATGCCTCTCATTATATAATTGAACGGGGCAGTGACACTCTAAGTCAATGTGCAGTAACTGAATGTGCCAACAAAAGAAAGAATATAAGGTGAAGGATCAGATGAGAAGGCAAGAAATGTGGAAAGTGCATAAATATAGTTGCCAGTACAGAAAATTCCTGGAACAGTCTCATGTCAAACAGAATCTATTGCAGGAATGGTCAAGGAGAGGTGAATCTAAACCCAAAGACTGATGGCCCAGGATAGTGGACTGTGTACATTTTGGCTTACAAAGTCTATTGAACATGTCTGAGAAACAGACAAATGCAGGACTTGTAAAACAGAACTGGAAACAGTCACACATCTTGTTGTTGGGTGTGATACACTTACGTCAGAAGGAGTACATACTTAAAGGCATAATAATGTGGGAAGACTTGCATTAGGGATTGTGCAAACATTACAATACTGAAGTAGTTGAGAAGCATTGGAAACATGAACCACAGAGCCTTATAGAAAATTATGAAGTTTATATCATATGGGATCACCGGGTTCCTATCACGTCATCAAACTTTTACAAGTTCGAACCACATATGGTCGAGACCATATGTTCGAATTTGTAAAAGTTTGAGTGTGTGAATGGAAATCTCCATAGGCGGAGGTTTCCATTCACTTCAATGTGGTGCAATCTTGGAGTTGACATATTTATGTAGCAGGGGTGTGGGGGTGGGGGGGTTGGGGCCCCCTACTTACAACAGTTTATTTTGTTGTCCGTTGTGTTTTTTTTTTTTTTTTTTTAGGTAGTCAAACTTATGTAACTTCGAACATAACGGTTCGACCATTAGGTGTTTGGAGTTACGTAACTTCAACTATGTGATATAGACCTGGGATCACCCATTACCAACAGTTCAAGAAACAGATGCTAGAAAACCAAATTATAGTAGCTCAGGAAAAGAACACAAAAGTAGCATTGATCATTGAAATTGCTACAACCAGTGATTACAGTGTGTTACATATAGATAGACTCAAAGTCATAAAATACCAGGATTTGCAGGAAGAAATGAGAGCAATGTGGAAGAAGGATACCTAGACAGTTCCAGTAGTAGCAGGAGCAATGGTTCTCATAAAAAAATAATTTACAGTCATATTTATATATGTTACTGGTACATGCAACTCCATATGAACTGTAGAAGGAGTAGGTTCCAGGGACATGTGAAGAGCACTTTTGGCTAACATCAAAGATTGAAACAATGCTAATTTTACAACTTTAGTTATACTTTGACTTGGGGACAGAGTCCATTCCTCTTATGGTATTAGAAACTCCGAAGTCTTGGAGAAATTATAAAGATTGAACAGGGCATCATGTTAAGTCTGTGTGCACAAAAATTCTTAGGACGGCTGTTGGTTCAATTTTCTACTCCACAACCCAAATAGAAGTTCTATTGTTGTGGCATAATATATTTTTTGTCCCATTAATATCAACGCACCACTTCAAAGTCCACATATGTAATAGCCATAAGTAATAATTTGCTGGGCATTTAACAATAAATACAGTAGAGTTATCCACTCTATGTCTCTCACCTGTGTTGGACATACTTATTGTGTGAGCAGCATGTTTATTATGTATATGGTACAGTTTTATTACTGTCAACACTCAAATATCATCACTAGCTGCAAGCATAGATGTGCTGCCTTGATAAATATTGCATGCAGTTAGTATTCTATTATGTCAGGCTGCATGTGAGGATTGCTTTTCCCTTAGCTCCTCTCACCATATGTTATAATCAGGTAAACATTACACCCCCCCCCCCTAACTAAATATACCAACTCTGAGATTGCTCTACATTGAAGAAAAGGGCAGTTTCTGATAATGGGCAACTGAATTTTTTTCCCAAAGAAAAAAATTCGAGGACGTGGCCGTTCGCGGTTTACAGCATTAGCTGTATATGTGTGGATTATTATGTGATCAAAGAAGAAATTCTTTGATCACATAATATAGACCCACAGCAGCACAGTAACTTGGAACTAATCTACCAGCTATGCCTGTCACCTCCCACAGATGGCAGCAGTAACACCATCTCAAGCACCGCTACCACCACCAAAGACACCTTGCAAATCTGGCTCCCCAGCCTGCCACAGTTACCACCACATCTCCTGCCCTACCTGCACAACCTGCATCAGGTAGGCCTGCACTGGATGGTGGTACAGAGATACCTGCCAGTAGGAGCACAAGTGGAGCTAACACTTTTATCATCTTTCAAGAGCTGGTAGATATTGTGTATGTGTGTGTGTGTGTGTGTGTGTGTGTGTGTGTGTGTGTGTGTGTGTGTGTGTGTGTGTGTGTGTGTGTGTGTGTGTGTGTGTGTGTGTGTGTGTGTGATAGTTATCAAAAGACTGGATGACTGCACTGGCCATGTGAAGACCATGCTCCAGTTCTTCATTGAGTCCCGACCCTGTAAACACTGACTCCATCTTCTAAGACAGGACTCAGAAATGATATTCCCTAATGTGACAAGTAATCTCCCCTGGGTCTATGCTGGCAGAGACTGCATCTTCAAATGCACAGTCCTTTCCCTGAACTTGGTGTTCCCTTCCATTTTGTGTCTATGCCCACCTTTCTGTTCTGTACAATCCTCCCCTTACCATTTTCTGTCTGCTGTTAGATGTCTCTTTCAGTTTTGTGTTTCCCCATCCCTTATTGTATTACCCCACATGCACCCTGTCAGTCATGTCTGTCTTTCCCTGACCAAGCCACCCACCTTGTACCCACCTCTTCCTTATTGACTTCTTTCTCCAACTTCTTTCCTAAAATAAAAAGATTACCTGTCCCAAAAAAAGGTAACTTATTCCTTAGTCTGAGAATATTTTGAGTTAGGAACCCATCTCTCCAATGAGCCTAGTTTTTTTGTTGGTATAGATTTAGTTCTCTAGTACCTGTGTTTGTAGGTACCCTGGTTTTGCAAAGAAACAGGAGGTCACATAAGAGTAGATCTTTCATAGTTTGAAAAGCAAGATGCACATGACCTCAGAGCAGCACGTAAGCTACTGAGTAAAATAAGAGTCATGCTAATCTAGCTGGATAGTTGAGGCATTTTAAGGCTTTAATTTCTTTGATTAGGTATCTTTGGAGCCTTTCCAGTTGATTGATATGCATGGATTTAAATGTACTAAAGCATTGCATTCAATGATGTATCTAAGGAAGAATACCATGCTAGGATGATTTCCTTGGATTTTGAAGAGATTTCCTTGAAAAGTAAGTGTCCAGATAGAAGGAGTTCCCAATTGTGGTGAAAACATAATGACTGAATGTGAAAGAGTTGTTTAGCAAAGTACCAAGGTCTTTTGCAACTGCATCTGCCTAAAGTGGAGTACCATTAATAACATACAAGGAGAAATTACAAACACAGGTGCACAAATGCAGCGATAGCCCTTTGCTTAGCCACTGTTTAAAATTTAGAAATGATAGAGTATTATTAGATCTCATTTGTTACTTGAACACAAAACCTTCAGCATAACACACCTCTGTCAATTGGACCAATAATAGCTTCTGAGCATAAGGTTGTCATTATTTCCTTTAAATACTTATCTATTCAGCTAGAAAATCCACAACATGGTGATCAAGGTTAAATTACAAATGCACACACACACACACACACACACACACACACACACACACACACACACACACACACAAAAAAATCTCTCTGTGCTGTTGAAGACATACATGAAAAGGTATTAATAGTTCAGATTTGAAACTCAAAAAGAAATTACCTCAGGTATATGATGCTAGTCTCACTGAACAGCAAGAGCCTCTGTACAGATAGGTGTTGAGTTTTCCCTTTAGAACCTTAGCCTTTCAGATAGCAAATCCACAATATAGTGGTAATGGTCAAATTAAAACCACACATATGCACAAATACACAGAAGGCCCTCTGTGTAGGTGCTGTTCAAAACATAGAAATGAAAGGATAATATTAGTTTATTTATTTATTTATTTATTTCAGTTTGGTGACCGGGGAAGTCCATTGGGCCCATGAGTGTCCGTTTTCAGTGGAGGCCCGGGGAGAAAAGCTCCAAACTATTACATAAACATTTAAGATACAAAAGTATGTAAGTTACAAAAATAAAGTACAGTTTACATGAATGAACATTCTGTATCAGGCTTAGTAGACAAAAGACAATTATGAAGTATCAGGAAGGCTGTACTGTGGAGATTCACTTAGGAAAAATCATCATAACAACTGAAGTGTAGAAAACTTATACAAAACAAACATACACTGATAAAAATGGATATGGTCAGTGTATCTAAGACTTTGTTAATACCAATGTGGTGGAGCAAATTATAAAACTACCCATTAAGGCTCTAATATCCTTGACCTGGCCTATTAGCTCTCATCTAGGACATATGTGATGGGAAACATTTTTTTTTGTTTAACACTACCATGCTGCAATGTTTAGCATCCAGTTTGAAACCACTTCTAGCTCAACATATATGTGCATATTCTTGCCCTTGCTGGTGCTGTTTAGTATCAGTGGTTGGGCAAATAGCAGTTCCCAGCTTGCAGTCATTGGTAAACCTAATCAACCATACTTCAGGAGTATTGGATTGCATGTCTGCAAAATGAAGGTCTATCAGGAAAGTACCAAGCACTAGTCCCTGTTATACCCTAATACTTACAATTTTATGCTCAGATGGGGCATCAGCAACCTTCACAACCTAGAGTCTGTTGGGTAGCCAATTCACAATGTTGCAAATAATACAGGGGGTTACATTAAGTTTGTCTACTTTATTTCATAACATTAGCATGAGTGATATTGTTAAAAGCCTTGGCCAAGTTAAAATCAA
Source organism: Protopterus annectens (assembly GCF_019279795.1). NCBI lineage: Eukaryota > Metazoa > Chordata > Ceratodontiformes > Protopteridae > Protopterus > Protopterus annectens. The sequence goes on from NC_056728.1 coordinate 301,275,538, forward strand.
CACAATGCATTGAGTGACCACAGTCTTCAGCCTCTGTAACCTTTTCAAAGAAGGTTATGAGGTTTGGGAGAGGGCATGACCTGCCCTTCACAAAACCAAATTGAGTGGGATCTAGATCAAGTAAGTTGCCTATGTCTGTTGGAATGAGCTCTGCTGTGATATACTCAATAGCCTGGAATGCAAGGCTTGTGAAGCTGATTGTCTATAATTACCCAGGTCCATAAAGAGGCCACGCTTGTGTGGTGGAGCCACAGTGGCTGCTGTCCTGGTATCTGGCACAAACCCTGTGGATAGGACGTGTGTAAACATTTTAAGTAGAAGCTCATATAGTGCAGACTTGGCAATGATTATAATGCAGCCTAGTATGTTGCCTGTTCCCATGGAAGCATTATTTTTAGCTTTACACAGGGATCCTAATACTTGTTTCAAGGTGATTAGAGGGGAAACAAATGTTAATGGATATTGGAAGAAACAACATTCATCAGTGGGGTAAAGTTTGTGCTAAATGTGTCTGAAGGTATGTTTTAGTATGGTCCTGACATAAGGGAATGAGTATCTCTCCAACCTTTAATTATTTTCTTTATTTGTATGTAGTTTATTAATACAGGACCCCTACTAGAGAGGCTTATTTTTGAATTTGCAACTATATTTATGGTAAACAAGTACTGACTGGTCTATGCAGCTGTTAAGGTGTTGGTAAAAGTTAGAGGTGAATGTGGCAGCTATCTCTTTTGGGTTAGCTTTCAGGAGCTTGATGGAATTTTACACAAGTCTTCTATAAGCTGAAGTAAGTTTGCCTGGTGAAGTACCAAAGATGGTCTCCCTTGGTGATGGGGTGGTACTACTGGGCCTGAGAGAAAAGAAGACTAACTCGCCAGATTTAACCAGGAATGTGGATATGTGGGGTATTGTACAGTAACAGGATATTTTAGTAAGGCCAGGTCAAGGATATTAGAGCCTTAATGGGTAGTTGTATAATTTGCTCCACCACATTGGTATTAACAAAGTCTTAGATACACTGACCATATCCATTGTTATCAGTGTATGTGTGCCAAGTAGTGTCTGGGTAAATACAATCCTCTAGTAAGGTGGTATGTATTTGATATTTTTTCTTTCAGTGGTGTTGAAGCAATTTACATGACATTTGGGGACATTGAAGGAGATCTGTAGTGAGCAGTGAAGTAATAAAGTGATTTGGACCTTCAGGAGTTCCATGTCAGGATCACTGGTGATTTGATGGGATATCTAATAAATATATTAGATATTGATACTCCTCTACTGTTACCCATGAGCCTGAAGGTGTGCCAGTTACTTAACATGGTTATAGTGAAAATGCTATCACTGTATTGAAGCCAGTTTTGTCATTGCATTGAAACCACTGGTCAGTAGGGTGAAATGCTGACTGAGTCAGGCTAATATAACTCCAGTAATTCATCTAAAGAAGATGAACTTAACTCAAGAATATGCTCAAGTTGTAGGAAGGTCTCAAGTTCAGGCATCTTTCTGTTTAAACTCCTGTCACTGAACAGTGGCACCAAGATGTTGCCATATTTGAAATCAAGTTTGGTATACTGGAATCCTCATAGAGGGATTTAGCCTAAAAAGGCACTAAGGGGGGCGAGAAAGGCATTAGCCAGTACACAGAAAGCCTGGTATGAGAGGATTAAGCCATCCCTTGTGAAACAGGAAGTCTTGTCAACCATGTAATCCCAAGCAGGCATATATTGAATCCCCTTAAAATGACAACTACATAGCCAATTTTGAAAGCTAGTTACCCTGTCTTGGTATCTAGGCATCATTTTTAGTGAAGGCAAGATGCTACCCAATGCCTTTCCTGCCTCTAACACATGCATAGTAAGTTCCAATATGGCTCTATTCATGTCCCTTTGTATGGAGTGCCTCAGGTGTCTGTGTGAAGTTTGTATGCCTAAATAATAGAGTTACCTATGATTAAAACATGCCCTGTATGGAAGTAGACTTGGTGGGCCTTAGGGGCTTAGGCCCACTTTCCTGATGTCCCATGAGTGAAATGTGTAGATTTGGAGTATGTGTGTGTGCAAAAGAAGTAGGTGCTGCCTTGTGAGCTGGATGCAGTGATCCTATGAGGTTTTAGTAATTTTTTGCTGCATCAACATTTGTTATGGACCTAATGGTGCATTGTGAGTATTGTGGTGTTGTGGAGGTACGATACTTTTTAATAGTGGGTAGATGCAAGAGGTCTGCCTTCATACTTCTTAAATATTTACATCTCTCACAAGTTATGCTATATGTTGATAGATGCAGTGAACAGTCAGTAAGCATAAAGCAATGTTGATCCTCTCTTAAAACGCCTAAAGTAATCTGACTGGCCAAAAAGATGGGTTGATTGCAGAACGTTTAGTTATGTTGCCAGTGGGTGGAGGGCTACGTCTCATTGCATTACTTAAGTGTTGGAGGGAAACTGTTACAGTAGATATTGAAGATTTATGGAAAAAGAGTTTAAGATAATGCTTTGAAGTTAGGCTAGATGTCTGTTAATCTAGTAGGTCTGCCAAGAATGATGAGTAGTGATGATTTGGTCTTGGTCACTACCTAGTCTCTCCCCAACTATATACAGCTAGGAATAAATGACCCTTCACTTGTTCTCCCTCTAGAAGTAAAACAGTAGTATTCCTCCTAACCTGGTTCCTAAGACATAGGTCATTGGCTCACCTGTAATCAGTAGTATAACTCCTGATGTTTCTGGAATTAGTGTATGTGTCATAGTCTTCTCTTGGTAAATAGCCTGGGTAGTATGTACTTCAGGTCAGCATACCAGATAGCTAAGCTGCACAAAAGTCTAAAATTAGAACTCAAGAATTTTCTATCAAAGCAACAACCAAACCAGTCAGGAAGTCCCACAAACACTGCACAATAGGGACTGGGTGGGACAAATGAAAGCAGTCTAAGAGCAGTTGTAGCATGCAACGACTAGACATTTTCCAGCTTTTGTTTACACTAAATTGGCAATTCTGTCCCTCATTTCCTCCCACAAATTAGCTAGATTCAGTTCTGCAGAGTCAGAGGTGCAACAGGTAACACACTCACCTTAAGTTGTATACTGTGAGCTCTACCGACTGGATCACTAACACTGTAGTATTAGGGGGTGCTACACTCCTGAATGAATCATCCTTTGGATGACATGTTAAACTGAGGTCCCATCTGTTTGAGTTGGTGGTAGCTCAGGTGGATGTAAAAGAGCAAAGAGAAGGGAAAGTTCCTCAGTGTCCCAGACAAATTTCCCCTAGTAGTATAAATACCATTCTGGGTCACAACTCAAAAGAGGCCACTAGCCTATGGGACTAAGCTGGTCAACAAAGGATAAATAAATGAAAATAACTATATATATATATATATATATATATATATATATATATATATATATATATATATATATATATATACACATTTCCATGCATATTATGAATGCAGTGTTATAAAATTACTGTTCAGATTTATTTTTACAATGTGTGTATCAATCATCTCAGAGTACACTTGATATTGTATAAAAAGAATAAAGACAGTGCGCATCAAGACTCACAGAGCTTATGTAACACTGCTCAGTATTAATGGCTATGTACTACAACATAAATTGCATTACACTAATTTGTTGCATGCTGTTACCACTCAAACAAAAAGCTGTGCTGTGCTTTGCTGAAGAGACAAGAATGGAAACACTGAATTCAGTGTGAATTGGGAAGCAGCATACATTTATTCTTTGATGGCAACACTATTTTGAAATGCACAACGGGGACATAAAACAGCATAAAAAAATCTCTATAATGATTTCTGTACTAATAAAAAGTTTATTTTGTTTCCTATATTTGTACAATGTACAATGACATTATCACTGTCGTGTGTAATATATGTGCACATGGAGACAAGAAATTATATTACTATGAGGGATATGGAATTTTATTTTGCACTGTATGATGGCATGAAAACAAGATATTATGACACTGGAAGATCTATAGGGCCATTTTAGAAGACCTTGTGATAAGGTAAGGTAGTGCCAGCTATGCCAGAGAGAGTAGGGAAGTGCATGTGTAATATATGAAAGCATAATTAGCTGTAGTTTTGTACAGCATTTTATGTAATTTGAATATCAATCTGATTTGCACAGATGCTTGTCTTAAAATGTATTTGTAAAGTTGTTTGTGTTTAAAAATGTATCAACAGTGGGTCCTGCTGGGCAGAAAAGAAACATGCATGTATGTCAGACTGTATTGTAACTGATGAAATTTATATATGTTAACAGAGGATGCTGGAAGGGAAGGGGTTAAGCTCAGCCCAGCTAACATTATGCAAAATAACCTGAAATCAAATGACATGGTTTAGACCATAAACATTTTATCTCACAGGCCTGAATACAGCAAGAGATGCAATGTATAGTAGATGTTTGAGACCCTGGCTTCTCTGGGTGAGGAGAGACCACAGAGGCTCCTCACCCAGAGAATCCAGGCCCTCAAACATTTTCTCAAAACAGATAGGCTAAAAAGCCCTGTCCCTCTACTCAGTCTCCTACAGACTTGTCAGAGGTGACTTCTGTCTGGCATACAAAGCAATCTCAGACCCCGCCCTGATGGGACTGCTGCATATCCGCAAGTCAAGATCTGCTCAAGTAACTCGCACATGCAACCTCAGCCTGGTCTGTGACATCAATAGGACATGTAGGCAGGACAGATTTGTGTCCCAGAGACTCCCTCTTTTGTGTAATAGACTCCCTCTCCACGTAAAGCAGAGTACCTCATTAAACCTTTTTAAGCGCAACCTGGATAACTGAATGGGGAACAGAAAATACACCCCTGGGATTCCACTTGTGTCCCTGCTGGACAGTAACATAGGGTGCTGAATTTTTGGAACATGGGCTAAATTCTTGGCTAGGCTTGTAAGGGCCTCAGGGCTAATAGCCTAGTATGTTCCTATGATCCTATGATCCAGTTGGCTAAGGTGCACAAATCCAAAGGATGCCAACCTGACTAAAGAGCAAATGATTGCAGCCTTAGTCGCCTCTGTAGAACACACCAACAAAAAGGAGGACAGCAAGTCCTCAGAAACTGGACAGTTCACATTTTACTCAGAGGATTTAAAAACCCATCTAGAGTTAAAGAAACTTGAACTCAAGGCAAAATGCATGGAATTAAAATTGGCAGAGAGACTGCAGCCTTTGGAGTTAGAAGAAAATGACAGACTGTGACATTTGGAGGCCGAAGAAAATGAGAAGCAAGGTCAACATGAGAGGGAATGCTAACAGTTTTATAGAGACATGGAGGTAATGGGAAAGGGAATAACCAAATTCCAGAAGCAACAAAGGTCAGTACATTTCTTCCACAGTATAAAGAAGGTGATCATTTTGATAGTTTTATTCATATATTTGAAAGAATATGTAAACAGTATAATGTTGACCAAGGGCTCTGAGTACAGTTCCTGACCCATTACTCTGTGGTAAAGCTGTAACTGTTGTTGTCTGCTACTGATTGTTTAAATTATGACAAACTTGGACAATGTTTACTGGAATGTTTTTAGTTAACACTTGTAGCTTACAGAAAAAAAGTTTTGATAAAAATGTATGTGATTATATTGCTGAGCTAAGCACTTATTTTCATAGGTGGGTGAGTGGGTTTCAGGTCACCACTTTTGAAAGTCTGGAAGACCTTTTGGTGAGGGAAAAAGCCCTTAGCACTTTGCCATGAGAATCTGGTTGGCAGACTGGGAATGTAACTTTGCAGATGAGCTGGGGAGAAAGTGAATCTCTGTTTAGTATGCTGGCAAAATTGAACAAGAAGGGGATAGCCAGTGCTGCACATGGATATAAGGGAACACATGGGGGGAAGCCTAAACCATCTCAACAGAGCCCACCAGAAACAGGGGAAGTCACTAGTTCAAGTACACGGTCAGGAGTCAGCAAATAGGAATAACAGTATGCCAGTGGTAAGTTGTCTGGAGACAGCAGTAGTACCAAACTATTACTGGAGTTTGTATCCTATGTTAGTGGATAGAAAACAGGCCACTGCTAACAGAGACACAGCCTGTGACATAACAATTGTAGTGGTTAAAGAAGAGCAGTACTTGCTTACCAGTCAACTCCATTCAAAACTTTAGGTGGGACCCCATTCCAAATACCTTTGGCCAGGGTTCACCTTGACTGGGTGGGTGGAAAAGGAAGCAAGCAAGTAGGTATATTTGAGAATATCCCTACAGATGTCTTTATAGTGAATGACTTTAATAAAGCAGTACCTTGTGTGCATGCAGTTACACATAGTAGGCTGGGACACAGACAGATAGGTCTGGTAGTCTGGGGGAAACCCAGACAGACCACACACCTGAAGATGGGGCTGGTGATGTGACTACATTATGAGGCTTGAGGGAGGCACTTGATTCTCAAGGAAAAGGGGAGTCTGTATATTGGAACAAAGAGTAACTGTATAGATAGTGGACCCAGAGGGAGGGCTAGAGGGTGAGATAATACAGCAGTTGGTAGTGCCCAGAGTCTACCATCTGGCACTTCTAGCCATAACCCATGACATTCATTTTGCAGGTCACATAGGCATAAAGCATACCAAGGGACATGTTATGCAGAACCTTTATTGGCCTGGAATTGTAAAGAATGTAACAAAGTACTGAAGAACCTGTGAGCAGTGTCAAAAAGTAGGTGAGGCAGAAGACAAGGTCAAAGCTCCTTTAATGCCTTTGCCTGTGATTGAGAAAGAAGCCATTTTAGAGGGTAATTATGGATATTGTGGGGGGCTCTTAGTACTACAAGTTCCACAGGGAAAAAATATATCCTAGTGGTAGTATTTTATGCTACTAGATACCCTGAGGTGGTGGCTCTATCCCCCATCAACTCAGAGAAGGTTACAAATGCTCTGTTAGATATTTTTAGCAGGGTAGGTTTCTAGAGATAAATACTAACTGATAGAGGTGCCAATTTCATGTCAGACCTGATGGCTTGTCCTGGGAGTGCTGTAGGGTGACGCACCTAAAGGCCATCCCCTACCACCCCAGACTAATTGTCTTGTGGAGAGGTTAAACTCTACACTAAAGACCATGCTAAGGGCATTTGCAGACCAATTTAAGAGAGAATGTGACTAATATTTACCTCATCTGCTATTTGAATACAGAGACATATCTCTGGAATACACAGTTTTTTCACCCTTTGAGTTATTGTATGGGGATAGGGTGAGGGAGCTATTGGATATGATTCATAATGAGTGGGAGGGTGAGTGTGAATCCCACAATGAGTCTTTTGTGGCATATCTTCTAAACCTCAGGACAACGCTTAGGAAGCTCATGGGCTTGGGCCAGAAGAACCTGGCAGGAGCCCAATAGCAGACAAATTCTGCTATGACTGGAATGCTTCAGCCTGAGAATATGCTGTGGGACAGCAGGCTATGGTGCCCAATTCCTGTCAGACACAATGAGCTGCAGGCAGCTTGGGAGGGATCCTTCAAAGTGGTAAGGGAGGTCAGTGATGTTAACTCCATAGTAAAACAGTTAGGCAATTGTGCTAAATATTTGCAGTGGGTGGCAGGATGAGTCAGAGGGTTATCTGGTGGCAGTACACTAACACTGAAAGTGTGATAAGAGACCTAGGGACACAGGTGGAAAGTGGTCTCACCTTTGATAACCACATAGCCACAAATTTTAGAAAATCCATCTACATGGCACACCTCATCACTAAGGGCTTTTAATCCAGAAAAAAGGAGGTCTTGTCCCTCTGTACTCATTCATCATTAGACCCATTATATAATACAATGCCCTGTTTGGTATGTACCTCACAAGGCATCTGCAACAACTAGAAAGGCTGCAGAAATACCTAACAAAAATAATCACAGGCCTAAAGCAGATGCCTTATGCTGACCGTCTAAAGAAACTCCAGCTATACTCTGTCGCATATCGTTTACTCAGAGGTGATCTCTGCTCAGTATCTGAGTTGTTTGGCTTCTGCTACATACCTACAATCAACTGCATTACTAGCTGAGTTAAATAAAAACTTGCAGTGTTAAAGATTGTACTTCATTTTATTGTATTTGTCTGTGTATTTAATTGTTTCATTGGTCTGTGTCTCTGTAGTTATTTATTTTTCTATTTAATTGTTTAGAATATTGTGGTCTCTCTCTGTCTCTGCAGTTAGTAGGGGCTATTGTGTTTCACTTCATTTCATATTCACTGTTAAACTCTTAGCCTAGAGAGTTTCTCTGTATTTATAAGAGGTAGTCACATATCTTTGAATTTATTACTGCTCAGTATCTCAGTTGTTTGGCTTCTGCTACATACCTACAATCAACTGCATTACTAGCTAAGTTAAGTACAAACTTGCAGTGTTAAAGATTGTACTGCATTTTATTTTATTTTTCTGTGTATTTAATTGTTTCATTGATTTGTGTCTCTCTGTAGTTATTTATTTTTCTATTTAATTGTTTCATAGAATACTGTGGTCTCTCTCTGTCTCTGCAGTAAGTTTCCCTCTGCAGTAAGTTTCCCGCCTGTCCTCCCTGTTCTTGTTCTGGTATTAATCTTAGTGGCTTTGGAATTGTCCGCCCCACCTGTAAATTTGTGTTTGAACACTCCTCCAGAGTCTATCTCATTTGCTCATTCAACCGAGTACAGTGAGATTATATTTTGACTTCAGACACTCCTACCAGTCCCATCTGTTCAGCTGTATTCCAGTCTAGTGTCACTAGCTCATTCTACCTAATACAGAGAGAACATTTGTGAAGGGCAAGTCACTTAGGTCCTTAGTTTTGAATTATCTTCTGTTTCTCCTTTCTCCCTTTCCATTTTCCAAAACAAAAGAAATTTCTAAGCATGTTTTCTGCCTTTCCTATAACTAGTTTAGTCCAGATACAGATTTGCTGTAACCACGACTGTTTATAAGCTTCTGAGCCCCCAAAGCTTTTCTGTGTTGGAGGGAAGCCTTTTAGCTTATCAGTGGCAGTGGTAAGCACTAGGTAGCCTATCTACCACAGGAGTGGTTTCTGGCCCAAAAATTGTAGTTTATAGGCTGTTTGGGCAGTTTTCCCATCTCTTTCAACTTTCTGGTTTAAAAGCCTGCATTTGCACTTGTTTCCCATATTTCTTGTAACTAGTCTAGTCCAGATACAGATTTGCTGTATCCAGGACTGTTTTTAAGCTTCTGAGCCCTCTAAGCCTTTCTCTGTTGGAGGGAAGCCTTCTAGTTTATCAGTGGGAGTGGTAAGATCTAGGTAGCTTATTTACCACAAGAGTGGTTTCTGGCCCAGAAATTGTAGTTTTTAGGCCATTTGGCAGTTTTTCCATCTCTTTCAACTTATTGGTTTAAAAGACTGCATTTGCGCTTGTTTCCCATCTTTCCCGTAATAAGTCAAGTAGAGATAGAGATTTGCTGTATCCATTACTGTGTTTAAGCTTCTGAGCCCCCCCCCCCCCAAGCCTTTCTGTGTTGGAGGGAAGCCTTCTAGATTATCAGTGGGAGTGATAAGCATTAAGTAACCTATCATAGGTTCATAGGTTCATAGGTTCATACTAGGCTATCTGCCCAAGGGCATTTATAAGCCTAGCCCATAGTTATGTGGCTTTCGCCACCCCTTTAGTTTGAATAAAAACTATGCCTATCATTTTTCTGTGCCTCTGTCAAGCAGTGACACTGAAGTAATCCCTGGGGTATATCTGCGATCTCCCATCCATTGGTCAAGATTCCTCTTGAACAAGGCCAGCGAGGTGCTCTGCCTCACATGTACCGGGATTTTGTTCCACAGCATAGGGAGTCTCTGGGTGATGAATCTGTCCCTCCAGCACATTCTATTTATAACCGTGTCAAGGTTTAAGTCTCCCACCCTTGTGGTTCTGAGGGATCTAGATTTTTTGAGGTGAAGCATATTCATCAAATCTGGGTGGTTTGACATGGCCTTATATGTCAGGCACAGGTCACCTCTGAGCAAGCGGTATGAGACTGAATAGAGCTGGAGTTCTTTCAGTCGGGCAGCATAAGACATATTTTTGAGACCCTTTATCCTTTTGGTGAGGAACTTTTGGGGCCTTTCAAGCTGCAGCAGGTGTCTGGTCAGATACATTCGAACGGGCATTGTACTCAATCATAGGTCTAATGAGTGATGAGTACAGGGGGACGATGACCTCCCTTGATCTAGATGTGAATCCCTTCATGATCAGGTGGGAGATATAGAAGGTTTTCCTAACTACTTTAGCAACGTGAGTGTCAAACGAAAGGCTACTGTCAACTTGGGTCCCCAGATCCCTGATGACTTTTTCTGTGCTCAGTGGATTGCCACCTATATGGTAGCTAGGGGTAACCTTGTTTTTCCCAAAGGGTATGACTATGCATTTTTGGGCGTTTAACTTCAGGCCATGGCTCTGGCACCAGTTATCCGTTTCTGTGAGGCCCTTCTGGAGGATATCTGTGTCAGATGTGTTTTCGACTATGGCCAGTTTGCAGTCATCTGCAAACTTTGTCAGCCATAACCCTCCTGTGTTTGCTTGTACTTCAGAAAAGTAGATGCCGAACAAGAGTGGACCCAGGACTGAGCCCTGTGGGACACCACTTGTGACAGGCTTTGAGTCTGACATGGCTCCAGCAACTCTGACCCTGTGGGTTCTGTCACTCAGCCAGTTTGCAACCCATCTTGCGATGTATGGGTTTACATTCAAGCTGATGAGTTTTTCGATGATACCTGAGTGGGGTATTGTGTTGAAGGCCTTTGCCAGGTCGAGGTAGGCTGTATGGACTGCCTTTCCCTCATCAATGGCCTTGGTGACTGTCTCGAAAAAGTCAACCAAGTTTAAGAGGCAGGATCTGCCTTTGACAAAGCCAAACTGGGTTGGATCCAAAGTCTGCAAGTTCCCTATGTCTTTATTTATGAGTTCCATTATGATCCTCTCCATGGCTTTGCAGATAAGGCTTGTCAAGCTAATGGGGCGGTAATTTCCAGGGTCTGTGGAGGCACCGCCCTTATGAAGTGGGACCACAGTGCCATGCCACTCCTTGGGTATGTATCCTGAGGTGAGGCTAAGATTAAACAGCTGTCCTAACTGTGGGTTTAATTCCTCGTTGAGTTCATGAAGCACACAGCCGGGGACACCATCCGGTCCCATGGATGCTGTGTTTTTTGCCTTAGTGAGGGCAGTTCTCACCTGGGCGTTGGAAATGTTTGGGGGGCTACAATCCTCTGGAATAGATATCTACCACAAGAGCAGTTTCTGGCCCAGAAATTGTAGTTTATTGGCTCTTTGGGCAGTTTTTTTACATCTATTTCAACCTTCTGGTTTAAAATCCCATGATTGTGCTTGTTTCCCACTTTTCCTGTAACTAGTCTAGTCCAGATACAGATTTGCTGTATCCAGGACTGCTTATAAGCCTCTGAGCCCCCCAAGCTATTCTGTGTTGGAGGGAAGCCTTCTAGCTTATCAGTGGGAGTGGTAAGCACTAGGTGGCCTATCTACTCCAAGAGTGTTTTCTGGCCCTGAAATTGTAGTTTTTTGGCCATTTGGGCAGTTTTTCCTTCACTTTCCATTTTCTGGTTTAAAAGCCCATGTTTGCCCTTGTTTCCCACCTTTCCTGTAACTAGGCTAGTCCAGATACAGATTTGCTGTATCCAGGACTGTTTGCAAGCTTCTGAGCCCTTCAAGCCCTTCTGTGTCAGAGGAAAGCATTCTAGAGTATCAGTGGGAGTGATAAGCACTAGGTAGCCTATCTATCACAAGATCCAGGTACAGATTCTTAGTTTTAGCACTTGAATTTGCTTATTTGTGCTCAGCACTTGTTCAGAACTTGTTGTTAGCACTAAATAAGCTACAAATTACTAAAGCACTTAACCTTCCTCTTTACCTAGAGGAAAACAGGTTTTGTATTTACTTCCTCGCTTGCTTAGAGAAAAACAGCTCTTATACTCACTTTCCTCACTTGACTAGAGGAAAGTAGTTTTTTATTCAGGCATGTCCAAGGGTCAGCTCCCAGTGTTCTCTCTTGTCTATCTGATGAATCTGGGCATCTTAAGGCAAAGTAGCAATTGCCTCATGTACACAGACAACCATCTCCTCCTACCACCCAAAACCACAGCATCCATGGGACTGGACAACATCCCAGGCTGTGCTTTACACGACCTGTGAGAGATGCACAAATCTAGCCCAACTGGAGGTAAAGCTCTCTCCAACCAAGACTGAACTTGACAATCAAGAGGAGAAGGTAAACACTTGCACCACACCACACTCATCACATAGTCCCACTAAACCTACACCACCAAAATGCACACATAGAAACAGAAAAACATTTGCAGAGGCTCTCAATAATAACCTGCTCAAGAAACAGAGACCTCCAAATCAGAAACGCAAGCAACCTCCACTCCCCAACACAACCCAAATGACACATAGCCCACAGACTCAGTGTGTCAATAAACCACAGCCCATAAGGCACACCAACGTACCCAATACACTAGTCATAGGTTACTCTATAGTCAGGCATACTGATGTCCTATTGACCAGACTAAACAAGGAGAAGGATACTGTCAGCTGCCTGTTGGGTGTCAGGATCTGCCATATAACCCATGCACTCAGGTCACTGCACAACAAGTAGAAATATGATTCTGTCATTGTCCATGTTGGTGTGAATGACCTGAGATGTATCTCTCTGGACTACATGAAAAGAGACATGAAAGAGCTCTCCGATCTTGTAGCCCCGGCAGGTATGATCCTAGCCCTGAGTAGCATCCTGCCATCACCCAGAATGATACCACAGTACAAGGACAAAATGATTGACTTCAACAATTGGCTAAGCTTCTGGTGTCATTCTAAGGAGTTCCAGTATCTGTCTGCCTGGGATGACATGGTCGACAGACCACAATGCTTTGCCAGAGATGGCCTGCACCTGTCACCCCTGGGATTCCAGATACTGGCTAAGCCTCTTGCCACCCCCATAATGCCGTTTTTAGGCAAGGTTCAAATGATAAATTTACCACTGTAACAGGAACAGGCAAGCAAAAAACTGAGGGTAATGCTACTCAATGCTAGAAGTCTAAATCTCAAAATGCACTCACTCGAGGCACTCCTTAAAATGGAGAACATTGATATCTGTGCAGTGACTGAGACCTGGTTCCATGCTCTAGAGAGCACCCCTGCATTACCAGGCTATAACTCATACCACACCTTTTGGCCATCTAACCTGGACCAGAACACCAAAGGCAAAGGTGTGTCCATATTCATTAAGGATATCCACACCTCCAGGCTAGTTGTACAGCATAATGTATCCAAGGTTATCCAAGTGCAACTAACCCTGGGCAAAACTGCAATCCAAATTGTAGCTTGATACAGATCCTGCATCATGCCCCAGGATTCACAGTCCTCTTTTCTTGATATACTGGAAAATATTAGGGTTCATCCAAACACCCTAATATTGGGCAATTTCAACTACCCCGCCAATAACTGGGAAAACTACTCATGTACCAACCCCTTTGTGCAACACTTTCTGGAATTCATAAATTTCAATACCCTGGATCAACTTATCCACACCCCCACCAGGGGCAATAAAATCCTAGACCTAGTCATTACTAACATGAGTGACTGGTGTTCCAAACATGAAATCAACTCCTCGTTGGTCAGATCCGACCATAAGCTAATCACTCTAGATATCCACATCCTGCCCCCACCCACCATTAAGGAAACCACAGTAAAAAACTTCTCCAAAGCCAACTTCATGCTTCTTAAGACAGAAGTGGCGAACTTCATGACACCCATGCATATGGACAATACAGTTACGACTGCTGAATCCTACACAAATGCACTCTATAAGTACTTACATTAGTGCATGGATCGTGCTATCCCAAACAGAACTAAGACACTATCTTCCAAAAAAAGGAAGCCAGTCTGGTGGCCCCATGCTATAAACAAACTCTACAACAGAAGGAAAAAACTGTTGCAAAAGAGAGTAAAATCTCATGAGTGGAGGAGCTCCCTGGTCAGCATCAGTAAGAAGCTGAGATCTCTTAGAAGATCCTCCAAAGCAACTAAGAAAACAAAATCACCACTGAGTCTAAGGGCAACCACAATGCATTCTATAGCTATGTCAAGAATCTCAATGGCAACACCCAGATCTGCTCTGAGTTTCAGCACAATGGCATGGAAATTACAGAACCAGCTGATATTGCCAACATCCTGGCAGATAGGTTCAGTGCCAACTTTACCCCCCTCTCACCCCCTAAAGCACCCATATCTATAAAGGAAGAATGCAGAGTCCCTGTAATCACATCTATGCAGGTAAAATCGGCACTCTCTAAAACCAAAACCACAGCATCCATGGGACTGGACAACATCCCAGGCTGCTTTACACGAACTTCAAAACGAACTGGCTACCCACCTAAGTACCATGTTCAGTCATAGTCTCATGTCAGGCATTGTGCCCACTGAACGGCGCACAGCAACAGTTATCCCACTCCACAAAGGGGGAGCCACCACTGATCCTGGGAACTATCACCCTATTAGCCTGATGAGCCTGGTCGGCAAGACCATGGAACATATCATCATCAAACTCATAAACAAAGACATTGGTAACCTCCATACTGTGGACCCCACCCAGTTTAGTTTGTGAAAGGCAGATCATGCCATCTGAACCTGATCGACTTCTTTGAGGCAGTCACCAAAGCCATAGATGAAGGCAAGGTGGTTCATACAGCCTATCTTGACCTCGCCAAGGCTTTTGATACCATCCTCCATTCTGGAATTATAGCTAAACTCACTAAACTAGGTATAAATCTCTATGTCACAAGATGGGTTGCCAACTGGTTCATTGACAGAACCCACACTGTAAAAGTTGCAGACTCCAAATCTGACTTCAAACCAGTGACAAGTGGAGTACACAGGGTTCAGTCCTGGGACCTCTCCTGTTTGGTATCTACTTCTCTGAAGTACAGGCTAACACAGAAGGCCTCTAGCTAACAAAGTTTGCAGATGACTGCAAACTAGGAGCCATAGTTGAGTCCCCAAATGATGTGGACATCCTACAGAAGGGCCTCACTGAGACAGATGCCTGGTGTTAGAGGCATGGCCTCATGCTCAATGCCAAAAATTGCACTGTCATCCCCTTTGGTAAAACCTCTGTACCTATAAACTACAACATAAACAGCAGTCTGCTTAACGCCGAATGTGTGATAAGAGACCTTGGGACCCAGGTGGACAGTAGTCTCTCCTTTTATAATCACATTGTCATAGTAGTCAGGAAATCCTTCTATGTGGCACACCTCATCACAAAACGGTTCTCATCCAGGAAAAAAGAGGTCATTGTTCCCCTCTACTCGGCACTCATTAGACCCATTATATAGTACAACGCCCCTTTTGGAATGTACCTCACAAGACATCTGCAGCAGCTGGAAAGGCCACAGACGTACCTCACAAAGAGGATTACTGGCCTCAAACAGATGCCTTACACTGACCGTCTTAAAAAGCTCCAGCTTTACTCTGTAGCATATCACCTACTTAGAGGAGATCTCTGCCTAACATATAAAGCTATGTTAAACCCAGAGCTGTTGGACATGCTACACCTAAAGAAATCCCAATCCCTCTGAGCTACACGCTCTAGGGAATGAAACCGTGTTACCACAATAAACAGAACATGCTGGAGGGATAGATTCCTGTCCCAGAGACTTACTATACTCTGGAACAAGCTAGCCATCTATGTCAAGCAAAGTTCCTCATTAGCACTCTTCAAGAAAAATCTTGATGAGTGGATGGGAAATAGGAAATACACCCCGGGGATCACTTCTGTGATTCTGCTCAACAGGGGCACAGGAAATTAACTTTCTTGGGTGGTGTAAGCCAGGGAACCTTCTTGGCCAGGCTTACTTAGGCCCGTGGACCGATAGCCTAGTACGTACCTATGAGCCTATAAACCTATAAATATACAAGGCCATGTCAAACCCAGAGGTGTTGCACATGCTACACTCAAAGAAATCCCAATCCCTCCTAGCCACATGCTCCAGGGATCTTAACCTTGTCATCACAATAAATAGAACATGCTGGAGGGATAGGTTCTTGACCCAGAGATGTCCCATACTCTGGAATAGGCTGCCCATACATGTCAGGCAGAGTGCCTCAATGGCCTTGCTCAAGTGGAACCTTGACGATTGGATGGAAGATAGGAAATTCACCCCGGTGATCAAATTAGTAGCCCTGCTAGACAGGGGTCCAGGAAAATAAATATTTGTGGGAAGCAATAGCTAGGAAATCATTATGGCTAGGCTTGTATAGGCCCTAGGAATGATAGCCTAGCACCTAACTATGAACCTATGAACCTTTGGTGATTGATCTCCTCAGTGAGGCTCGGATGATACCTTACTGGAAGGGGTAACAGTGTCCCAGTGTCTATCCCTTATCCAGGTTTGAGAAATCCAAGCAGTGTTACAGGGATTTCAGGAGATGGTCACTGAGAAACCTTGGTGTACCCACCTGGGGCAGCACAATAGTGGGGTCAGCAATGCCACTGCAGATGAGATCTCAAGACAGGGCATGTGTTAATATATTCTCAGATAGGCTCATTTCTCTCAAGCAGCATTTTTCTAGGGTCAATTGCAGAGATGAGATGATGTGAGGTAGTGCCAGCTATGCCAGAGAGAGTAGGGCAGTGCATGTGTAACATATGCCAGCATAACTAGCTGGAGTTTTATAAAGAATTTTATGTCATTTGAATACCAATCTGATTTGTGCAGATGCTTGGGTTAAAAATGTATCAACAGTGGGTCCTGCTGGACAGAATATAAATATACATGTATGTCAGACTGTATTGTAACTGATGAAATGTATACACGTTAACAGAGTGTGCTGGAAAGGAAGGGCATAAGCTCAGCCCAGCTAACCTTAATAAAAATAGTCAGAAATTAAATGATTTAGTTTAAGCCATAAGGATTTTATCTCACAGGCCTGAATGCAGCCAGAGATGCAATGTATGGGCTGGGATCCTGCTCTTATTGTCCTTAGTGGTGAACAAATTCTACCTTGGGGTACAAGAGAATTGCTGGTTAGTCTCTGCAGGAAGGATGAAAGGGTTGGAATTGTTTTACAGTCTCCAGATGCTAGAATAAGCCTTAGCAAATTTCTAGCTTTGTATTGTGGCACATCTCTGCTAGATCCTGACTCTGCTTCTAATCAGAGGAGATAGTGTGGGAACCACAGAATCAGGTGACTAGATGTGATGTCATTCTGTAGCCAGCACTAAAATTGTTTTTAGATACTAGTGAAAGATGTGAGAGAGACACTCAACAAACTGACAAGACTACTCACCCACTTCATCGTGCTTTGCTTCAGTAAGTAATTTAACTAGGGAACAGTACTTCTTCTGTCATTAGGAAAATATAGTGAGATCAGCTAAAAGTATTGGTTTTCTGTATCTGTCTGAGTCTTTCCATCTGTGTTTTTTTATATTTCCTGTGAAATGAAACCCTGATGTTTATTGTAAATAGATACTCCGTATTCTCATTTTTTTTATTATTATTTATTATTAAATACATCTAAACCTTTCATTGTGGCTGATCTTTTAGAAAATATTTTAACGCTTTAGAGTACTTGCATTTTGGCACTGTAGCATCACACTCCTGAAAATCTTATCGATTGGTTAACACTACCATTTGTATAAGTATTAATTTTACAAAGAGTAATTTGTTACCCTGGTAAGAGCCTTAAAGTAGCTGGCTGATGACAGTGAATCTACCATATAGTCTGGGTGGAGGTGGCATAGCTGGTAAATCTGTGCCAGCCTTTTCCAGGTGTGTGTGTGTGTGTGTGTGTGTGTGTGTGTGTGTGTGTGTGTGTGTGTGTGTGTGTGTGTGTGTCTGCTTAAAATCAAATCTCAAAGAGTGTGTGTGTCAGCTGTTTGGAACAGAGACACAGAGCACTGATTTTTGCAGAGAAAAATAAATGTAATCTTATTTGGGGCCTGGAGAGGAAGTCTAACCCCAGGACTGGAGCGTGCTCCCTTGTGTGCTCTCAAGGGAAATTGTCCCTGGTACAGAGATCTGCATCTGAAAATACTGTGTGTATTTATTTTTGTTCTAAGTGTCAGTGGTGAAGATTGAGGCTCCTTGATTACTAGGCCAGATGATGGATGTCACAGACCCTACCATGTATCTTGAGTTAAAATCACATCTGAGAAGGTAGTAAAATCCAGGTAGTTAGCTACAGATGAAAAGCAATTCTCTGTGATATCATCAGGCAGCTAATTGTGAACACTAGCAGTCTATTGTTAGTGGTGCAAGGTGTTGAACTCCCATAATTCCTCTAAAGAAGATGGACTTAAGAAGGTTTAAGTATAGAAGTATTATTAACTTAAATATTGGTGGCAGGGTCACTGGCAACTGGTGCAGGTGGCACCAAACAAGGGTAATTTGTGGATACTGTTTTATACTCATAAATAATTTTGCTGCAACACCTATGTGGCTGGTCTAGATACATAAAGTCTTTACTTTGATCCTAATAATGAGAAGTGGCCAGAGTGTGGAATGACATGGCAATATATGGCAACCATAAGTTCAATTATCTTGAGGGGGAGTGAGATAAGGATTGATCCACTAGTTTCATGGTCAATACCAGAAGCAGAAGGCTGAGTCAATTTAATGGTAAAGTCCAACTTGGAACAAAGCTAATTTTCAGCAGAGGGCTGGGGAGAAATGCTCCTAATGCATGTCATTGTAACGTGAGAGGAAACCGGAGTACCTAGAGAAAACCCACACAAATGCAGGGAGGACATGCAGACTCCACACAGAAGGCACCCCAGCCAAGAATTAAAGCAGAGAACCTCTTGCTGTGAGGTGAAAATGCTACCACTGCACCACTGCACCATTCATTGTGTGTCTGAGCATATCAAGCAGTGAACAGCATTGTAGCTGGAGGTCAGCACATGTGTGGAAGCATGCATGTGTCTTTGGCTGGTATTGAGCGTGCCCACTTCGCTGAGATTCATATCAGATCCACAAGAGGGAGGGACAATAAAATTAAAACAAATCTGTCCTTCTTAAAGGTGTTAAGGCAGGTAAAATAACTGGTATTCCCATCACTTCACTGGCCTAGGAACAGTTAGGATTTTTCCTTAAATGTAGATGGACGTGATCTGGAAACATGAAGCCAAACTGTCAGGCCACTGGGAAAAAGATAGCCCTGATATATGAGGGCACAGAAAATAAAAAGCAAAGAAGGTCCAATATCCCTTCATGGTTGTCCTGTAAAATACTATAATTCAATCACCTGAAACTCTAAAGGTAAATGAATGAAATAAGGCCACTGGGGGTCAAAAGGCATGAGGGCTGGTGACCAATAAAACATATTACTTTAGAATACTGCACTGCAAACAGGTTTTTAAGGTCAAGTCTTCATACACAAATAAGGTCAGGTCTTCATACACAAAGTTAAAATGTTACATTAGCCCAAATAAAATGAGCCATACATGTGTTCTTCATTGGTAAAGACTTCTAGTTGTAGCATACATAATATATGGTTTCTTGGGTGATGTTCCTCAGACATTATAAAGAAGGTTTAGCACTACCTCTTATTTGGTCCATTAGTGACAGATACTTGTTGAGGCTAACACTCACTCTGTCCAGTCTGGTACAAGCTCAAGTCTAACCCACCCCACACAAACAAAAACAAATACAATGGGGAAAGATGAAGAATCACAGTATGCCATACTTTTGCATTCAGCCCCATAACCTTGGTTCTGCTAGAAGTAAGTGTTAGCTAGATACTTTTCACCCAATTAAGGATGGCATGCAAACGTCCTTCCAGGGGATATTACAACCAAATTACACTCCTAAAGGAAGGAGTGGTAACACTGAGAATCATGTGGTTTAGCAGTGATAAGTGAAACCTCATCTCTGAATTACATCTGCAATAGGAAGAAAATATGTGTACTGTGAATAGCAAGGGACCAAGAATGTAAATGTATGGAGCCCTGGTGAGGGATTCATTTCAGAGAGAGTTTTGTGTGCGTCCTGAGCTGTATTTTACTTAGCATTTGTTTACCAGGAAGGTCCAACTGGGACAGAGCCTATTTTCTTTTTTTTTTCAATAATTTTTATTTTCATTTTTTCATTTATATAAAACACAATCATTTCCATTTTTACAGCATGACCATCAGTGGGTGTTATACATTGTAGTCAATATAGTAACATGTAGATCATAAAACATATCTGTTTACACTATATACAAAGATGCTTTCTCCTTCAATTTCATTGTTATAAAAACAGCACCTACAATAAGGATTTCAAGTCCATAGTTTGACTGTCTGATCCTGTGCATATTTCTAGGTTCCTTTGTACATTGTTACTATGTAGTATGTATGATGTTTTATGCTAATATGATGTTGTTCCCAAATTTCTCGGGCTTTCATATTTTTGTTTCTTTTATCCATTATTATTTTATGGGCTAAAAGATGTTTTATAGCTATTTCTTTGAATCCCTCCCAAGATATATCTGTAGGGAATACACATTTGAGAGTTATGTATAGCTTCATTAGTAAGAAAATTATTATAAGTATATTTGCTTGTTTTCCTAATATGTTAGATGGGTGAATATGTAGAAGGGTAAATTTCCTTGTTAGTATTGATGTTTGATATACCATTTTTTGCTGTTGTATCTTGAGGGAATTCTGGAGTTTGTACACACATTTGCAACTCCAAAATATATGCATTAGGTCTGCTACCTGGTCCTTGTAATCTGGGCAGTATGGTGATTTGGATGCATTGAATTTGTGGAGTATTGAGGGAGTGAAATATGCATTATTATTTATCATGAGCAGTGTGTATGACAGTTTTTTAAGGAGTATACTTTTCAGTGTTAGATTGATTGCATGACTTATTTGTTGGTCATCTATGATTGGTTTTAATTTTCTCCAATAGTTAGAGAAAAGGAGGTGCTTCTGAAATTTGATTTCGCCTATCATTTTATATGAGTTCGATATTGTTTTCCTTATTGTAAGAATAGTCTTCCAAAGCAGAGTACAGTTTTCCATGTCACTATTAAGTATAGTAAAGTTTTGGAGGTAGCTGGAACACAACTCTCTGATTTGTCTTAGAATTATTATATATGATTTGGGTAGATTTAGGTTACTTCTCATTTCTTGGGTTGTACAGTTAAGGTCTTGGTAGATATCTTGGATTATTTTTTCCTTTAATCGAGGAAAGGAGTCAAGGTCTAGCATCTTGTTATTTATTTTTAGATTTGGATTTTTATGGAAGGGTTGTTGTGTTACCTTAGCTTGCCCAAGATTTAAGAAATGAAAGAGCTTTTGTGTTATATTTATAGAATGTTTTAAGGGATCTATAATGTTGTAGGCTTGTAAATCTTTTTTGTTTAAAAAGGGAAGCACTTTGGGATTGATGCCTAGTGCTTTAATGTACCTATAGAATATTGTCACCCAAGGAGGTGACCAAGTTTTCATTGTAGGGTTATGTTCTGCTATTCTCAATATTTTATTAGTGTTGATAATAGAGTAATACATTTTAAAATCTGGCAGGTTCAGACCCCCTTTGCACTTGGGAAGTGTTAGTTTCTGATATGTGATTCTGGAGCTTTTAGGTTCCCATATGAATTTTGCTAGGAAGTCCACCAGATTGAGTAGGTATGATCTGCCCTTGATGAAACCAAACTGGGTTGGGTCCAATGTCTGGAGGTTTACTACATCTCCGTTGATCATCTCCATGATAGTTTTTCCATGGCTTAACATATAAGACTAGTGAGACTTATGGGTCTGTAGATGACCCACCTTTGTGCAGAGGGATGACTGTTGCCTTTCTCCATTCATAAGGCACGAAGTCTGTTTGGAAGCTACAGTTAAATAGTAATTCCAGAGACCCTGATAGGTCATGTTTCATGCTATTTAGAATGCATCCCTGGATACTGTCTGGGTCCATTGATGCAGTGTTCTTGGTCTTAGAGAGAGCATTAAGGACCTGTTCCCTAGTGATAGTAGCGAGAGTTATATTTGATGATATTTCCTGAGGAAGGTTGGTGGGGAGTAAAGTTGGACCTGAATTTATCAGATAGGAGGTTTGCTATATCTTCTGGCTCAGTATAGTTGGCTCCATTTACAATGAGCTCTGCACACAATTGTGTATTGCTTTGAGGTTGTGGATATAGCTAAAGAATGCTTTGTGGTTGTCTTTGGCATGGTAGGCCAAACTTACCACAAATTTGGCGTTGGTAGACTTTGTTTGCCCTCTGAGTTGTTTTAGTTTAATGAGATTACTTTCATCCTGCTGGGTGCTGCACCTCCTACTTTCCTTTTTGCAGTGATTTTCTTTCTCCTGTTATACGTCTGTTTGATTTTGTGATTTGACAAGGGTAGCTTGTTTGTTTGAGTTAGTTTGTACTTCTTCCTGGGGGGTACAGCTGTCTCTATGCAGCTATTAACATACTTGTACAGGGTTTCTGTGAACAGTTCTGCATAGGCAGAAGTGTTCTCAGGGTTTACAGGGGCTTGGAATTTTGCCAGGTTCTCACTTACTAGCAGGAGATTAGCTTTAGAATAGTTCCTAAATATTCCTGGTTTAGCTGGGGGTACTGGTTTTATTTTTACTTCAAAGGAGACCATTTTGTGGTCTGACCTTACCAGGGAAGGCAATACAGTAGGGGTTGTGCAGCATTCTCCCATATTAACGAGGACCAGATCCAGTATGGTTGTACTCCTCATTGGTGTATTGACTATCTGGTCCAGGGAGTCTTAGCAATGGCAGCTCTTAATATCCTTGTTACATCTTTGGCAACAAAAGGTTGCTTGGGTAGGAATTTTCTTTCCTAGATCCTAATTATATGCACCAGGAGTCACTCAAGCAACTAATTCACTATGCATTGCATTTCATCTGCATAGTTCCTTCAAAATGCTCATACAGTTACATAGATTAGTACTTGCAGAAATGCAAAGACATTTTAAAAGCTGTTCTTGCCTGGCAATTGGACAGCTGGGATCATCAATACAGAATCCACATGGAGGGCCTCTACAGAAATAATAGCATTTTCTTTTTGTGTCTCTGCCCAAACTGTGTGTATTCTTGGAGGATGGAAACACTAGTCCAACTTCTTAAGTACAACTGCAATTCCCAGTAGGAAGAAGGAATAATTCCAGAAGGTCAGCCACCTCATCATCATTTTGAACATCTATTTATTTTTCTATGTGTGTATATGTTTATTGGTCTGTCTATCTAGCTATCTATCTATCTAGCTATCTATCGATCTGTCGCTATCTGAGTATATGTGTGTGTGTCTGTCTGTGTATGTGTATGTGTGTGGGAGTATGTGTGTGTGTGTGTGTGTGTGTGTGTGTGTGTGTGTGTGTGTGTGTGTGTGTGTGTGTGTGTGTGTGTGTGTGTGTGTGTGTGTGTGTGTGTGTGTGTGTGTTTGTATATAATTATATCCTTAAATATTTTATAGGAAAATATGGAATGCAAAAAAATCAAGCAATTTTAATGAATTGCTAAACGATAAATCACAGAAACAGTTCTACCATGGTCCTGAAGCAAAGTAGTTTTCTTGCAGCTTTTAACAGTCATCCAAATGAAATTCAACTAAATTTATTTGATCAGTCCTCTGTTGACCAAATTTTGTTGCATTCGTACAAAAATACATATTCATAAAAACACACACACACACACAAAGTTATAAGTGAATACATGTGTATGTATATGTATGTATGTATACACACACACACACACACACATATATAAATATAATATATATATATATATATATATATATATATATATATATATATATATATATATATATATATAACACACATATACATATATGTCAATATACTGAGTGAAACCAATAAAATAGTTATCTATTAAACAAAAAATAATTGTGTTTTAAAAGCTAATAACTGTCAGTTCTGTGACATTATGAATTAATGAAGAAACTGTCCTGATGTAATCTGAATGTTGTATGGAATTATATAAGGGAAATACATCAGATTTAACCCAAAGGAAAAATAAATGTCAAATCATTCTGTTCAATTCTGCTGAGATTTTTTAAGATAAACAGAAATTTACCTGAACTTTCTTCATAAAAAAATTACCAGAGCTATTATTATTTGAGTTCTTGTCACAACACAACATATTTGCAACAAAATTACAATTAGTAATAATATATTGTTTTCCAATTGAAAACATATATCCCTCAGAAGAAGTTACGACTTTAACTGAAAAACTGAAAGATCATTAAGGCAAACATTTTCCCAATATTTCCACACTTTATAAATCTAGGTCTAGTCCTTTATCATACTTTATAGGCAAATACTTGACTAGCTGCCTTCTTGGATGTTTTAAGCCTAGCTAATTTGTATCAAAGGAGAGAATCAAACCCTGTACTCTGATTCTGTAAGGTAAACACCTTAACCATTATGCTGAACTAAATCCCCAAAACTACTTTT
Source organism: Protopterus annectens (assembly GCF_019279795.1). Taxonomy (NCBI): domain Eukaryota; kingdom Metazoa; phylum Chordata; order Ceratodontiformes; family Protopteridae; genus Protopterus; species Protopterus annectens. The sequence goes on from NC_056728.1 coordinate 301,299,947, forward strand.
AAAATAAAGTATTCTGTTTGGCAATGTCTGAAAATCTCATCCAGCACTGAAAACAGAGATAAATGTATATATCCAAGTAACTTAGCCCAAAAAAGTAAGGCGGTGCAAAGTTATCTTTCTTTTCAAAAAAAGTATTATATTTAAGTAACAAATAAAATCAAAACTTTTAAAACATAACAATTTCTTAACAATTTAAAAACGTCCATAAAAAGAATTCCATATACTAAGCTAAACCATCAAAACTTTCCAAGTAAATCTCTTAAATTTTGCCAAGATATCTATTAATGAGTAACATTTGGAAGTCTCATTTTTATAGTTAACAGTTCTTTTTCACAGACAGATTTGGCTAAACAAACAAATTCAGTGAAAGATAGGGTAGTTTTCCATTTAAAATTCTTTGCAATGACGTTCCTTGCTATAGCCAATATAGACCAAAGAAAATGCACTTGTGAAGTTGGGATATAATCTAGGATTGGGGCATTAAATAAGATCAAAGAATTAGTGATAATACAATTATCTAACCACAATGCTTGAGCAAAGTTTTTGAACTCTGTCCAAATGGAAGTTACTAGTTTACATTCTATTTCCATATGAAACCAAAAAGCATCAAAAACTTCACTAAATCTCCAATGATTAACAGAGCGTGTACGAGTGCAGGGGGCATGTCTGAGAGCAGAGCTCTCAGAATATACATGCCCCTGCAATGAAGGACTGCAGAAAGTTAGTAAACAATGAACGAGACCACCCATAGATGTACGCATACCCCCAGCAACATCCCATCACATGTATAAGAGCAATAGTGAATAAAAAAATAAAAAAGATATATATTGTTAATGAAACGGATGAGGTTTACCGGTAGGTGTGTGGGGTTGCCCATTGCTTAGCTATGATTAATGTAGTTTAAATAGCAAAAGGAGCATAAAAAGCAGGATATGTGCAAATGAAGCAGTACAGCAATATTGTAGTGGGCAGTGCGTTCGACTCACTAGCAGTCCATCCCAGTTCGAGCCCCACTGCAGTATATTCCATTTCCATGTCAAATCACTGTTATGATCAAGATATTTAGCTGTATAACCTAATAAATAACATATATATGTGAACTGGAGTAGTAAGCTGTGTAATGAATGATAACCCCATACACTTGCCAAATTCACCACCTCCCCTAGAACCAGTAGACTATTACTGTCTAAAATATAGCAGGGGTAAGGATAAATAAGCACTAGTAAGCAGGTGCAAGTCTGTTTGCACGATGGTAAGGAGTGCTTACACAGAGTAAGCAATAGTGAGGCTAACTATGTGTAAGTGGATGTCTCCGGAAGTTAGCAGTGCTCACCATCGCACTAACCAGTTGACAACTGCGTAAAAGTGCTTCAACCACTCTGTATCCAATGGGCCATGTTTTGGCCAGCAACACATTAAATAGTTGCTGTAAGGTTCGAACCCTGGAGCCTGCACATAATAGCCAATGTGATTTACCACTAAGCCACCATAGATATACATAACCCTGATGTTTCCTTAAAAATAGCATCCAGCAATACCATTCAACATTATAGGACATGTAGCTAAATATGTGAATGTATATGTGTGTGTGTGTGTGTGTGTGTGTGTGTGTGTGTGTGTGTGTGTGTGTGTGTGTGTGTGTGTGTGTGTGTGTGTGTGTGTGTGTGTGTGTGTGTGTGTGTGTGTGTGTGTGTGTGTGTGTGTGTGTGTGCATATATCTATAACTAAATAGATATATACCTCTCCCTCTCTGTATTACATATGTACATATATATATATATGTATATATAGCTATATATATATATATATATATATATATATATATATATATATATATATATATATATATATATATATATATATATATATATATATATATATATATGGGTCTACCTGATAACACCGACACACCAAAACACTGACAACGAAATAAGTGACATGACAAAACCGAAAGTTCAAAAACATGAAACTTCACATGCCCGACAAAACACAATCCCGACAATCAACAAAACAAATAACTTTCCCGAAAAATACACACACAACACAAGCACACCAAAAACCTTACAAACCTACACTAAACCTTACATACACAACTATATATGCACTAACCTTAACCAAAACCCTAACCCTAAGGTCCGTCACTATCGCACACTTACCTTACCCACACCCTAACCCTAATTCACTTAATCCACCCCTAACCCTTAAGTCTGTCACTATCACACACTTACCTTACCCGCACCCTAATCCTAACTCACTTAATCCGCCCATAACTGTTACGTCCGTCACTATCGCACAATTACCTTACCCACACCCTAACCTTAACTCACTTAACCTGCCCCTAAACCTAAAATCCGTCACTATCGCACACTTACCTCAACCGCACCCTACACTAACGTCCATCACTATCACACACTTAACTTACCCACACCCTGACCCTAACGTCCGTCCCTATCGCACACTTACCTTAACATGTCAGTGTTCTCAGTGTCAGGATTCTCAGCTGTCAGTCTTCTCTGTTGTTGATCTTTCTGTGTCAGTTATCTTGCTGTCAGTCATTTGCAGTTTTGGTTAATTCAGGTAGACCTATATATATATGTATGTATATATATATATATATATATATATATATATATATATATATATATATATATATATATATATATATATATATACATATATATATATATATATATATATATATATATATATGGATACATACATATATATAAATATCCACATATAGATATATACATATGCAGACAGCTATGTATATATATATATATATATATATATATATATATATATATATATATATATATATATATATATATATATATATATATATATATATATGTATAGTCTATATTATATCACCGAATGCTTAAAAAAGTGAACGATGAATAACTGACCCCATGTAATTGAAAGCTTACAATCTCAAAAGCTCAGTACAGAGATTGTTTTTTCAAGGGAAAAAAAAAAACATTGAAAGAATACATAAAGTGGGGGGCTTCGCCCCCCCCTACTTAAATATACCAACTCCGAGATTGCACTACAGTGCCAAAAACGGCAAAGTAACAGAAGCAGCCAAGCAAATTCTTTCCCAGGGAAAGAATTTGCTTAAAAGCCACTTCGCTATTTTGCCTTTTCTTTGTTTTAAGTTTGACCAAGATGCATTCGAAAGAATGCATCTTCGGTCATCTAATAGGAACCCTATATATGTATATATAAATTTATATATATATATATATATATATATATATATATATATATATATATATATATATATATATATATATATATATATATATGTGATGTGTGTGTGTGTGTGTGTGTGTGTGTGTGTGTGTGTGTGTGTGTGTGTGTGTGTGTATATATATATATATATATATATATATATATATATATATATAATATATATATATATATTTATATATATATATATATATATATATATATATATATATATATATATATATATATTTATACACAGATATATCTATAGAAATGATACAGCACATAAGAATGAGATGTATGACCACTAGGACCGCCAATGTGGATGAGGGGTCACAATCAACATATGTGTTACACATACCGATATCCCTCCACAGCCAAACAGGTGAAACAAACAAGCACACAAAAAAGTAATCAAACCACTGCTTCCCAAACTACAGGCAAGATACTACCAATGGGAGAAACATTGTTGATCTGCTAAGTCTAATCTAGAAACAAAGACAAGAACGTCCCTTGTAGGACAACCCAAAACTTTATGGCATATTTGGGTTCCTGGCATTACACAGATTCGCAATGGCAGGGCATGCATGTTGTCAGACTACAAGGTTGGGAAAGCCTGATGATCCATGGGTCGAGAAACATACGTGATGGTTCCCTAGAAGTGGAGAGTGGGCAGTGTATAGTGGTGTGGGTACACCTAACCTGCACCCAGAGAAAGGATGATTGCTGTGGAGGAGGAACGGTGGGGGGATGATGGGTATGAAATAATGGGTTGAGGCATGCTGGTGTTGGATGGAGCAGTTCTAGTTGGACCACCTCATGGATGTAATAATAGTGTGAATTGGGCAGACAATCGCCTAACGAGCAGGCATTCCTGGTTCGAGTCCCACTGCAGCACAGTCTATTTTACATGGCAAAGCACATTATAACCAATAGTTTTGTTACAAAGCCCACTAAATAACACATATGTATGAACTGGAGTACTGCAGGAAATGGACATGTGATGTAGCAGTGTCATAATGAGTAAGGCACTAATAAGAAGATATAAGCACAAATAAGCAGTAGTAAGCATATGTAAGCACTAGTAAACATGTTTAAGTGCGTCTGCATGGGGTAAGCACTGCCTATACAGATTAAGCAATATGCAAGCTAACTGAGTAGAAGAAAGTGTGACTGGAAGTTAGCAGTGCTTGCCTCCGTGTAAATGTGCACACCCGCTTACAATTGCTTTAAAGTGCCTTAACCACTCTGTATCCAACTGCCTGTGTTTTGCCTAGCAACAAAATAAAGAGCCACTGCAAGGCTTGAACACAAGAACCTGCACACCATACACAAAGTGATTTATCACTAAGCCATGATAGAGATACATAAATCTGATGTTTCCAGAAACATCATCCAGCCCAGTCATGCAACAGTACAGAGAATATATACCAACATTTAGATGCATGTGTGTGTGTGTAAATATATTAATATATAAACAGATACAACAATGTGTCTACATATACACCGCAAGGTACATATATGTATGCAGATATATAGCTATGCAGGTATATACGGACATAGTCATGCATATGTAAGCTGATGTATATATCTATATAGGTATATGAGGCCATACATCTGTAGATAGCAATGGTAGATTAACAAAAACAGATATGTCCACATGCACCGTTAATGGGGTTGAGAGGCCCCAAACAATATACGTCATGTACGAATAGGCATACCCTCCCCAGCCAAACACGTCCAGCCTGCAGTACACTACCAAGTGTTGCAGATCCCATAACAAGGACCTGACATGACATGGGCACAAGATGTTAACAGTACTACATCCCACCTGTATGATGTCAAGCTGGTATTGGTAACATATCATGCAGTACAGTCTGGCTCCCATAGGAATTGTAAAATGTGGAAGCTATCAACATCCCCAGGATACAGATACACAGACACATATCTGCAAATACAGATATACCTATATATATAATTACAGATATACATGTGACTACACATACACTCACAGAGATGTGTACAGTAAGATACATATGCAAAAGATGCACAAAATTTGGATCAGCCACTATGCCTACAGTTCACACCTGAACAACTGGACACTGTATGGACCACCCATACAAATGACAGTCATTGCCTGCAACATATACTCACAAAAAGGTCACAGGAAAAAACACCACACACAGGTTTGCAGGGATGGAAAACCTTTATTTGTGTACTATTACAGTGATTTATACTATTGCTACTGTAATTGGGATTGTCTTCACAGACATGGTGTGTGTGGGTGGTCACATCTTCTTTCCACATGTGTGCCATTGGCTACTGTCAGACATCCTAAGGACACCATAGTAAAGTACCGCTGCTAGCAAGTACTGCTCCTGTTGACTGCAACAGAGATATTAGCCAATATGTGTGGACATTCTGACACACTATGTACAGTCCAGAGGTATACACAGAACCTCTTAGTGGAAAACATGTGTACCATGCCTGACAATATGGATATTAACAGCCATGCAGATGGGTATAAAATATAACAACTGGTATACATATGCCACCATAGGTTATGCATTCACATACCTCTGTCTGGCCTGACACATAATAACCTCTGGTACAGGGGTGCCATGGCCAGATAATGCCCATTATATATTGACATACAGCTGTACAGCATCCTACTGCTCTGTCTGACATACATGACTGTTAAGGGAGGCCCAGCAGCAGTACATCTGGCAAGTATCTGGACATGACATCTCACTGGGTAAGTACACTAAGTGGCTAGGCATGTAACAATGCACAGTGCAGGCTACAGGCAGACTGGCTCAACACTGGCCTACATCTCCTATGGGGGAATACACATGTACCTGCATATATAGCAGGATGTACAGGCATGTCACAGCACAGGGTAAGATACACTTGTGTGAAAGTGCATAACCACAACCAATGAGAACACAGCCACAGCCACATATGGCAAGCTAGCATAATATTACAGTTTATGGACTATCTGTTCAACACCATCCTCATATGTGCCACTCACACACTAATCCTAAATATACTGGGCTGCTACACAGTTTGGTCTGATGGCTGACTGTGGTATGGGACGTGTGTGTATGGTCCTACAAACATGCAAGCCAATACAGTAACATACAGTGGAGCAGCATGTACCATTAGATAGGACAGGACGCAGGACGTTGACAACTACCACAGTTTGTACACAGGCCGAGGTACATATTAACAATGCATACACTGTTGACATTCACCATAAGTACACAGACCTTAGTACTGTACAAACAACCACAGTATGTCCAGGTTATGTCATCAGATATAACCCCTACTGTACATAACATGTGTAGCAGTCTGATATCTCCCTGGCTTGTTATCAGATATGATGATACCGATTATGGTGTACAGCACATATGCACCTCTTCATACATGACATATGTACAAAGGTTGACAGAGTTGTTGCTGGAAGCATATACACTGGGCCAATATTGACATGTTGCTGTGATAACCTCATACATTTACTGTTGTAACAGGGTTTGTTGCAACATATGTCCTTTGAGGGTTATGACATCAGTAACTATCATGGCTTTCACCATCTACAGACTGCAATCCTCATAGTACCTTCTGCAGTCCACAGATAGATGCTCCATAGGTAGCACATGAAACCAAAGGCACAACACACTGCCCAGTCTGCAGATAACCCTGCAGATGGGGATTCCTCATAAACATAGAACTGACATGGCAGGTATTGAGACATGTAGGACAGCCATATCCACACACATGCTGTTAAACCAACATTACTCCAAATGCAGTATAGCAGCACTTACAGTCTGTAGTCAGGTCAGGCACATCCCCCTCCTATGTGTTGCCCTGTTTCCACAGTGTATGTTGTTAGAAGTAAATCCCCAATACATCTGAAATGCTGTTTGCCAAACAATAGATCTAGTTCCTGCTCACAGTGAATGAAAAGGGCCAACACCAACATGATGTTCCTAGATACTGGAGTATGTTTCTATGCAATTGGCTATGGGAATGTTACCACAGCTGTTCCACATGCAATCAGCTAGGGGAGGGCTGCAATTTGTGCAGAGACTATCAGCTGATCATGAGCATTACTGAAAATACACATGCTGCAGCCTAAGCAAAACAGGTGTAGGTCTGCACATCCACCAGAGAGGGAGTGGGAGAGGCAGACAGAGGCAAAGACAAGTCAGGGAGGGGTGAGAGAGTAAAACCTAAGCATGCTTGTGTCACATACCTACCAGCACAGGGTATCAAACCCCTGATGACTATGTTGTGCTATCACAGTTCTATGCAGTTAGTGAATGCACTACATGGGTGACCTGCTGTGGAGCCTCAGAACATATATGCGATGGTGAATGACATCTGCAACAGGAATATGGTAGCAATACGGTAGGTGAAGTACATATGTCTGCCTGCATGAACAGGTGCCAGCGTCAACACAGCCACACTCTCACAGCAACACACAACACACACACACACACACACACACACACACACACACACACACACACACACACACATTGACACACTTGGCAGGGCCAGGATTACAGCTCATCAGTATTGGCATTGCCACAACACATCACTGTGCAGGTATCACATGCACCACTCAGGTCATACGGAGGTTGCATGGGCAAAGGGTATGGGGAGGTGTCTGACATCAGTATGCCAACAAGGGCTGTAGGGAGTGTGGATGTGAACATACCCACCATACAGTACACACACAAACACACAGGTTGCCAGTACTGACATGTATGGGTGCATGTCTGCATGGGTGTGTGGTGGTCAACTGTGCCAGATGGCTGTACAAGGCTAGGTGATGGGTATACCTTGGCATCAGGCCACATGACAATGGTCTGCATTGTGGCTCAGGGCTGTAGTGTCTGCATTTGCCCACACAGGTGGGTATTGTATCCCCCATCCAGTCACCTTGTGTGTTGCCAATGCTGTGCATCACTTGCCATGTATGTGTTCCTTAGTCCATGACATGGACGGTGTCTGGGATGTGCACACCTCTCACATGCATGTACAGTGATATGTGAAACTGTACCTGGGGTGTCTGGCCCATGTTATGAACACAGATTATCATTAGATGTGCCAGTCTTGCCCACCTGTGGTGCAAACTGGTAATGGGCAGCAGGTTTACCCTGCACCTACATTGATAGCATGGTAACAGCATTCCCTGGTGTTAGTGGCATCTGTAAACACATGGCATGATGTCAGGCATGGTATTTCCTTTGTGGGTCACATGTGATGGCACCACAGGTGTTGCAGGTGTCCATTGGGGAACATGGGGAAGGTGCACTGTCTACATGTACGTGCATATTGGACAGATGGACAGGGTGCCATGCCCTCTGTAGCCCACAGCTATCACTCCATAGTTACTGTCAGTGACCAATATGCAGTGTACTACCCACATATTGACTGTTGCCTAGGCATGTGTGTGTGTATGAGACATGGGTTGAGAGTGTGCTCTGGGTAATACTTGAGTTGCTAACTGTAATTGCCTGGCCTTGATGTCACACATATGGGTATGTCTTTGCACCCAAGCCTCTCAGCTATTTCTCATCTGTCATCCTTGTATGGCAGACATTGTGATATATAGTAGGGCCACCATATAAGAAATATGCAAAACCCACTCCACATTGGCCACAGGTGTCACAAACTCGCACCCACCTCCACACAGGATATAAGTTACACACACACACCTGTCATGTCTGGGAGGAGAACCCCTACCTAATTAGATTATTACACTACAGCAATACACAGTTTTAGAACATGCCATTGCGATTACAGGAGTACACTTTCCCCAAAGGTGTATATCACATTGGATGACATCAGCAGGATTGCCAAAGTAGGCCATTCGAATTGTAGTGTGTGTGACTAGCCAAAAATGCACTGCTCACTACACAGACAGTGCCACACACACAAAACCTCCACAACTGACATGAGTGGGTATAGAACCCCTGCCAGATGTCTACATCACACTATAGCATGGAGCTGCTATAGGATGCACCACAGGGACTACTGGAGAGCTCCTTCCCCAAAGGTGTATTTCACAATGAATTACATCAGCAGGATTGCCAAAGTAGGCCATTTGAAGTGTACTGAGTGTGACTAGCCTATAAAGCATTGCTCCATACACAGACATTGAAACACACACAAAACATCCAGAACTGCCATGGGTGGGATTGGAACCCTACCACAGTTCTAAATCACACTACATCAATACACAGTTATGGTATGCGATACGGAAATTACTGGGCTACAAATTTCCCAGAGGTGTATTTCTAGGTGGGTGACATCAGCAGCCTTGCCAAAGTTGAGTATATGAATTGTAAGGCATGTGAGTACCATAAAAAGCATTGTTCTCTACACATACAGGGACACACACTTGCCATGTCTGGGATTAAAACACCTACCTAACTACTTTATCACACTACACCAGTGCACAGTTACAGGATGTGCTACGGAGATTATTGAGCTACAGCTTTCCCAGAGGTTTATTTCTAGGTAGATGACATCAGCAGCCTTGCCAAAGTTCAGTATATGAATTGTAGGGAGTGTGAGTACCCTATAAAGCATTGGTCTCAACACAGTCAGACACTCACACAAACAAACTCACACACAGGTGCCAAGTTTGGGGTTAGAACTCCTAACCAACTAGTTTATCACACTACAGCAGTACGCAGTTATGGGATGCACCTCAGAGATTATTGGGCTACATCTCTACCAAAGGTGTATTTCACATTGGATGACCTCAGCAGGCTTGTCATAGTAGGGCTATGGGGAGGTCAGTGTGCGTGCATGGGCCATAACCCATTCATCTAGAGGTTGACACGCCATATGCGGGCACACAAGGGGTCATATTTCACAAGTACATGTGTACAGCTGCTAGATGACTACTTCCTTGTACAGTCATATTGCACAGCTGGCACATGCACCACATAGTCTGCAATGTTGATAGATACTGGTGGCTAGTATCTGCAGTGAGTGACATCTGCACCTCATGTGTTTGGGGTCCTTTGGTTGTGTGCTGGGTGGGACAGGCCTGGATGACTCCTTTTCATAGTCATCCTCTCCCACACATCCATGTATGTCTACCTTTGGCTTGTTATAGTGTGTTGCCCTAACATATATTCCTATCCACTGTGTGTGCAAGGCATGAGTGGTGCATACTGACAAGTGTCTGCACTAACAGCTGCAACTGTCAGATATGCCTGGTTCACTGGTGTTTGTAGATATGGCCTTTATTTTTTTAAGTGTGTGAGCATGCCCAGTATGGCCATCTGCATTGAATGTCATGTCATGACATAATAAACAGGACATGCTGGAGGGATAGATTCCTATCCCAAAGACTTCTCATACTCTGGAACAGGCTACCCATCTATGTCAAGTAAAGTTTTTCATTAGCACTCTTCAAGAAAAATCTTGATGAGTGGATGGGAAATAGGAAATACACCCCGGGGATCACTTCTGTGTCTCTGCTCGACAGTGGCACAGGAAAAATAACTTTCTTGGGTGGTGTAACCCAGGGAACCTTGTTGACTAGGCTTACATAGGCCCTTGGTCCGATAGCCTATTACCTACCTATGAACCTATGAACCTATGTGTGGTTCATGTCCAGGTAGTTTGTGCTACAGTGCTGACCTTTGTGTTGTACACTGACAGGTAGCATGCTGCCTCTGCAGGGTATCCATCAATCATTTGGCTTTGACTGTCATTACATTTCTGCATAGCAGGGGGGCACACCTGACTGTTTTGACATTTCTAAACAGGAATGAGGGGGGCACACCTGACTGTTATTACATTACTATGTATGATAGGGGGCACACCTGACTATTACTACATTTCTACACAGGATTGGGGGGGCACACCTGGGGGCACACCTGACTATTACTACATTTCTACACAGGGTTGGGGGGCACACCTGACTGTTATTACATTGCTATGTAGAATGTGGGGGGCACATGTGACACTTGTACACATTTGCTATGACTGTTCTGGTATGTCAGGTACTCCATTTCATTCTGTATTGCTAACTATCATGCTGACTAGAGGCATACCAGTGTACTACAGATCATGGCTTTGGTTGCTCTGCATATTATTGTCTGACTTCCTACTCTTCAGAACTAACATCCCACTGTCTGCCCTGCTGTTGTCTGTCTGTGTCGGCCTGGGGATGGGGTTAACCATGGCCATCCTTCAGGAGCCATGGCACAGGCTCTGTTTGGGTTTGTCTATACCTGTCCTGCTGGCTGAGACTGTTGTTGGGCATGTGAACCATTCTGACTTGCATGTGTGGGTCATATGGACACATATGTCACTCAGCACATTTCCTGCAGTGGGTTTTGTCACCCTCTGTAGTACTGGCTACTATGGTGACTTCAGTCTATGTTACAGATGTCATGGTGCCACTATGGGTGTCTACTGTCTGCTGCCATAATATTCAGCCACCCAATTCCCTTGCATGTTCACATCCATACCATAGCTACAGGTAATGACACATTCTACTCTATTGGGCAATTGGTAGGTTGATTGACTTACCTTGAGGGTGTGCCAGACTTGCAGATGGTGCTATAGTGCTGCTTATGTTGGATGCACATAGTACACTCCCTATACATGGTTGAGCACAGGTAGTGTCATGTTTGGCTTCCCTTTTACTGTATGTGTGACTCAGAGAGAGAGGTGTCATTCCCTGGGTTCCTACTGTGTCAGTGCATGTGCTATGCATTACCTCTTTGCTGCAGCCATGGCATACTGGGCACATCTCCATCTGCCTACTGGGGCAGGCTCAAGTTGTTCCTCCTCTGGGACACTCTGTGCCTGTGCAGACCTTGGCTTTGGTGGGGGGCTGTGTGGCCCTGCCCCATGCTGTTCCTGCTGCAGCTGTTTCTGCAGGAACATTTTGTGTAGCATAGCACATACCATAACAATTTGGGTACATGTAGCTGGTGAATACTGCAAGGCTCCACTGGATGTGTCCAGACACTGGAATCGTGACCTGAGCATTCCAAACACATACTCTATTATATGTCTGGCCTGTGTGTGTGCCTCATTATGGTTTTGTTGTTCAGGTGTGTGTGCATTTCTGATGGGTGTCATCAGCCATGGCTCCAGTGTGTACCCAGCATCCCCCACTAGGTGACCGTAGGGGATGTCTCCATTGACAAATATCTGGTACAGCTGCATCAAATTCCATATGTGGGAATCATCATAGCTTCCAGGCAGCCAGCACATGCATTCATTATAATGCCCTGGGCATCACATACGACCTGGCAGTTGATGGATGGGATGCCCCTGTACTTGATGTAGGCCCTACCCTGCTCACTGGGTGGTGCTTTGATGCATATATGTCTGCAGTCTATAGCACCCACTATCCCAGGGTATTCTGCTATTTAGTGGATGAGATACATATTGCTGGTCAACACCAAAAGTGTATTGAGGAAATATATGTGCTCACTGGCATGTGCTGACATGGCATCCAGGAACTGGTGGAATAATCTAGGTGATGATGCCTGTGAGATCCCCACAATATCCCCAGTTGTGCTTTGGAATGTACCTTTGGCTAGCGTACCTAGGCTTACACATACTTTGGTATCCACTCGGATGGATTCACCTCGGTCAGTTTGGTGTCAGGTGTGGCTGGCAAAACTCAACAATTTGTTGTAGGAGGTCTCTGTCCACCCTATAGTGCTCCATTATCTCCAGCTCATGTAGCCTCTGGTAGGTAACCCTGGGTCTGTACACTCTTCTCCATCTCCTCACTGTGGGTTGTTCGGCAGTATTCACATCCTCACCACCCTCAGCCTCTTCCACATGTTGTTCTATGTTGCCTGCTGCAGCCTTTTTCATTTTGTAGGTTTGTTTGTTAAAATTTCCCCACTTGTATACACCTGTGGTGTAGAGTGTGGGAAAAACTAGATGGGAAGATGTTTGCTTAGTTTATAGTAGTGTTCTGGGCTGGGCTGATCTGCTGCCTGTGTAATTGGCTGAATCTGATACATTTCAACTGCCAGCTAAGCTAGTTTTCCTTGATTACCTTCCTACTGCTGTTTTCCCTTCCCATTGCCTTCCTGTTTAAGTTTGAGTGCATGCCACACAGAGTGCTCAAATGTGCACAGTGCTGCTATTTCCTGGTTTAACCTCTTTTTTCTTCCTGTAAAACCACACTTGCTTAGGCTTTGTAAAGAGTGCTAGGCAGGTTTAGACACACCCCTAGCTTAGCTGTGCTAAGCTAGGAGCAAACCCGGGCCACAGGTCTCCAATCCACTTACAGTATGCCTGAAACTTCCCATGTTGTCACCTACCTCCTAGGCTTGCAACAAGATATTCCTACTCTTACACTGTTGGGAACTGACTCATATACTGTGGAGAACTGGGATTCGCTCTCCTTCCCCTCATTTGCATAGGATTGCCTGCTAATGCATAATTACATGTCTCACATTGAGCCTCCCCCTTTAGCAACCACTACTCACTGGCCAAATTGTCTTCTGCCTGCCATTGACTTGCATGACAGAATACTGATTTTAGTTAGAATGCTTATTTAGGTTTATTTTATTATCCCCCCCAATCCCATTTACACGTTGCTGCCCTATGCTTATAAAAGTTGACTTTTTAATTTTGTTCACTGTTTGCAATGCCAGTGGCCTTATACTTGGCCATTGGCATGCTTACTACATTATATGTAGCCTTTATTTGGAGTTGTCATAGCTCCATTTTGGATTAAGCAGAAATGTACTGGATTACTAACCGAGTACATTTCTACAGATTGCACTAGTCTTGCATGGACTGTTGTGAGCTTCCTGGACCTCATTTGCATGGATTTCACCTGCAAATGGGGTAATTTTTATACCAGGGCTTAGCCCATTCAAGATTAGTGCAGGAGTGCTTGTTCATGCCCCTGCAGGCTGTTCCTGGATCGCACGGCAGACATATTGCCTGCTTGAGCTCCTGCACTGATATTGCACTCCGTGCAAGCTTTTGAAAATCTGGGGGAATGACTTACCAATCCTAATGTTTGCTCTTTAGTTAACGTATGATGTATATTATCTTTCAGAAAGCTATCAATTTGACTAATGTTATCAACAGTTATCCTTTGAATCCACTGATGAGACCAATAGTCTCAAGCAAGGGATGGTGTACTGAACTCATATCTATATATCTAGAAAAGGTCATGAGACCTTTGGTTGATCAAAACAAAAACATTTTAAAAGACTATAAGAATTTCTTAGTAAATCTATATGAATTCTGTACCATAAATGAAAGATTTACAGGCTATATTATGGAAAGTCTTGATGTTCAATCACTATTTACAGTGATCCCCAATCAGCAGGGCATATGCATGTTAAGGCAGTATCTGAACAGCTACTGGGATGGGAATACAACACAGAAAGAGTTGGTAACACTTTTAATGGAGCTTGTTCTTGAAAATAATGCCTTCATATTTGATGACCATATGTACCTTCAATTGGATGGTGTAGCTATGGGCACACCCTGTGCCAATAGCTATGCCAGCATTGTTATGGCCATATGGGAAGATGAACATATAATAAGAGGTAGATTTCACAGTCATGTTAAGTTCTATAGGAGATTTCTGGATGATCTTTTCTTTATATGGGAAGGTACTGAAGATGAATTAGCCAAATGCTTTAGTTTTTTGAACAGCACGTCTAGGTTTTTTAAAATTCACCATGAAAAGTTCTGCCATGCTTTTAGAGTTTCTTGATATTAAAATCAATATCACTGAAGACAGTAAACTCACCACAAGTATATATAGGAAAGATAGTTATAGAAATGCATATCTCCATAGAACAAGCATGCACCCACAACACGTGTTTGACAATATTGTAAGGGGGCAAGGGATGAGTTTGTCTAGGCTGTGTGCAAAACCTGAAGACTTCGAAGTTGAAATTTCTAGTCTACAAGATAAGTTTGTACAGAGAGGATATCAACAGAGTAAAGTAAAGAACATAATAGAAAAAGTTAAAGAAGACAGAGGTGAACTAGGGAAACCTTATTTTTCTGAAAGAGTGGTAGAAGGGTTGACCAAGAGAAAGGGTAATAAGAACCATAGGATATCTTTGAAATATGCCAACAGTGTGTGCATAGCCACTGATATAGTCAAGAGGTATTGGCCTATTTTAACAGTGGACCCAGAGATTGAAGCAGTGGAAGGTACTAAGCCCAATTTTGCATATAGGAATAAGACTAATATTAAAAGGCAGTTATGCTACCCCAGATATAACAACATGAATCTAGATGGAGAGGTTAAGGTATGTGTAAAATGCAATTTTTGCCAATATTTTAATACGTCAAAATAATACCAGCATCCAGATTTAAATAGAACCTTTTGTTTCAAAGTAAATGGGACATGTGACACAGAGCACATAGTGTATCTTACCTCCTGTTAAATCTGTCAAGCCTTCTATGTAGGCAAAACTGATAGAAAATTTAAGCATTGAATCAGGGAGCACTTGTATGACATACACAAGCAGGTCATGATGGATGTGTTAGCCAAGCATGTGAAGAACACCACAGAACAGCACAGTTTTAAGTTTTGCATGATTGAAAACACTAAGATGGATAGTAGACAAGGTGACATGAGGAATAGAACAGAAACTAATGAAACAAACTGGATAGTTAGGCTTAGGGCTGATTCTGGGAAGGGTCTGAATGACAAGGTCCCTATTAAGCCAATATTAAAGAGTAGACCCCTAAAGCACTAATATATATTAGTGTACTATTTGGTATTGTTGTTTTCAACACATGCATAAAATGGGGGGGGTAGGTGTGATATATTTCTTTTTACATGCACTACAGATTTATAGAATTGTAATATATATACATTTTTCATATATATTTTATGTGGATACATGTATTGTTTTGTGTCATGTTTTTAAATAATACTTTTTATAACATTGAAGTGCTTTCATTATATTAGATGTATCTTTTGTTAGAATACGTGTTTTAACATGCTGTTTTTGATCATGCATTATATGACTTTAAGAAGAGAGTGCATGGAGCAGGTGCTTTAAATTAGTGATTGAAGGTAATAGTATGCAAGTGGAAGCACGATTTCAAATATGTATATGTCTGAGGAAGCAGTGAGACACACTGCAAAAGCGCTTACAATTTTTCCTGTTCTTTGTCGAATAAAAAGTGTTATATGTCAAAGCCATTGTTTGGACTTGCATTCCGCTTGTTTGTTTTTGAGTTATCTTATTATTATTAATTTATTCATAATAATTTCTAAAATATTCTAATATGACTTTTAATTTTTTTTTTATTCACATTTCCATGTTTATATGTGATTTCCTTGATATGATTTATATTATTTACATGTTTTGATCTAATGGCTAATCTATGCAGACTTTGGGGGTATATTGAATATGATTGTAATTTTGTTTTTTCCAAATTTATTGAAATTTCATAATGAAATATCTCAACATATTTCTGATTCAAAGTTTTCAACTCAGAATTTGCAGATTTAGCATTAGGTTTTAAACTTAACTTTAATTTATCTATATCAGATTGAAGAATGTTTAATTATTTGTCCCACTCCTTCCTTTTACACATATACCAATTTTTAATTCTGCCATATAAATAAGTTTTCAGCATATCCCATAAAATGACTTCTGCAACTTTGCCATTATTATTAATTCTATAAATTGATTTCAAAAACATTAATTTTGATTATATATACAGGAAATTTCTGACAATTAATTTATTGTGTTTTAGAATAAGAGTAAAAGTAATTGTATTGTGGTCAGTTAAAGGACATGATATTGTCAACACTTCCTCTATTTTAGAATATAGACCGCTGGAAGTAAAAACTTTATCAATATTATTTGGTTACCAAATCTATTAGAATAATATGTATAATTAAGAGATTTTGCTAATTTTAAATCATAGATATCTCTCATATTCAATGAATTGATAAAATGATCTAAGTGTTTATCGAATGTTTCTTTATCATTAGTAGTGTCCTTATTAGATAAAATGCAATTAAATTCTCCAGCTAGAACCATTTTCCTTTTGCATACAGTGTTATAATGTCTAGACATTTCATAGCAACTTTAGCACCAATCCCAGGTGTCCAATGTGTACTTATGAAGTATTTAAGAACGCATCATTTTTTTAGTTATCTCTACAACCACCAATCCCAACATTCCATTCTTATCAGAGTAGGTATCAACTAATTTAGGCGTAGCTGATGCATTTTTCCAAAGAATAAGAGTGCCTCTTCTTTTTTATCTAAACTAAGAACCCACTAGAATTTAATAGTTTTTCAGTAGAAAAGTCCTTGGTCAATAAGCGTATTTCCTGCAAAAAAAAAAGCTATATAAGTGTTGTGTAACTTTAAGTATTTAATTAATCCCCCCTCTTTAATGGCTTATTTAGACCATTAATATTTAATGAAATACATTTATAAATTGACATTCAAATCAAATACTTTAGAAGACAATATATAATGGTTTAGTATAAGGAACAAGAACCAAAGTCTATTATAGTTTATTATGGACAAGTACATTAAAACTAATAATAACATTTCTATACAAAGTACATTCATACCTTCTAACATGGAGTAAAAATTCCTGGTTTGATGATATACTCATACAAACCACTTACTAACAAGTCTATAACACTACCTAAACCCAATCAGTTGCTGCTGCTTCTTAGAATTAACCCAATATCATAATCATAAACCAAATAATTAAATCACACTCATTACTGAGCATTCTTATGCATCAGAAAATTATATAATGAAGAAACAAATGCAAGGGGAACCTTTGTTTCCCAAGTACTTAGCTTTTAAAATGGCATAATTTCCCTTTCTTCTTAGTCTTTTATCATATAATGCTGTTAAACTTATAAATAGTAGGGGTTAAGCATCTATTAGAGCAACAAAGTATCTCCAATATCTAGTAAATTAAGAAAATATCTGCATCTAAACTCCAGAATATGTTAACAATAAATAACACCAGGTGATAAACAACTATGGAGGAGAAAATGTATTGTTTACCTACAACTGTGGAGGAGAAAAAGTATTATTTACCTACAACTGTGGAGGAAAAAAAGTATTATTTACCTATCAGTCTAAAACTCTTTGACAATGTAATGAGAAGTTCTAATCATTGACATATTAATACATATAAACAAAGAGACATAGAAATCATACTCAATTTTTAGACCAAAGATATGTTGTATAGAAATTATATTAACATTTTTAGACTAAAGACATGTTGTATACTTATATGTGTCTGATTCATCTCCAAAATAATGTGCTTTAGCTCCTTTCACTAACTTCCAATTTAGTATGTCATTATCCTTACTAATAACTATGGCAGTAGTGAAATATCGTCCACACTATCATAACAAACAGTAATAATAATAATAATAATAATAATAATAAATGTTTACTTTATTTCCTTAGACTAAAAAAAATAATTAATAGAAGAATGACAATAAATAAAACATTTTAAAACAATGCTAACTCATAAATGATTCTTATCCTACTAAACATCAAATAAGTAATAGGGTATTGTCCAACAGCAGATATTAGTTTAGATATCTGGAAGACCCAGGTACCAAAATTCCTTAAGCTTATAAATATGAAATTACTATTAAAATAATATGTGGCTAAAAGTTAATAAATATACTAGAGATGTTCTTATAAGTATTTATCAGAAACCAAAGTCTTTTAACTAAAAACTTTTGCAAATGTAAAGCAAACCTTCAAAGAAAATGACAAGCAACCAAGGAGAGAAACGCATTTACTCTCTAAAAGAAATGCATCTACATATAAATCCTATAAAGTTTATAATTAAAGATATAGTCAAATTTATTATTTATGCATTGTTTGAAATATGAATAAATATATAAAGGAATGTAAAAATAACATTTAATAAAAACACTAGATACTAATCAAATCAATGAAATTCAAGAGTAAAGCTTCATTTTCTTTGATTGGTCTTCTTTGTTGCTTGTTTGAGTGTTCTGTTCAGTTACTGCCTGTTTCTGAGGAAGTCAAAGGTCAAGAAGCACTTCCATCTGCAAGGAATAGTCCAAAACAAACAAAAAAAAGGCAGCTGCATTCAGTGAAATAAGCTTGAGGCAGTTTAAAACTGCATTTTTTTAATTCCACAGTGTTTAAAGTGGGGAAAAAAAGTGTAAAAAAAAGTTGTTTTTTATTGTAAAAAGGCTTGTGTTCACATTAGGT
This sequence comes from Protopterus annectens, assembly GCF_019279795.1. Lineage (NCBI taxonomy): Eukaryota > Metazoa > Chordata > Ceratodontiformes > Protopteridae > Protopterus > Protopterus annectens. The sequence continues at coordinate 301,319,418 of NC_056728.1, forward strand.
GAGCCATGATTAAAAAAAAAAAAACAGCTGTTTATGGTATTTTAAAGTTAGCTCGCTTATTTAATACACTGACACAGTCACTATTTACATTTAGCACTTTAAGGCATCATAAAGTTCTTTTACTTAACTAAAATAATTCGAAGTAAATGTTCATGCAGCATAACATGCAAAAAGGTAGCCAGTATTTACTGTTATAATATACAGTTTAACTGATGTTACACTACCAGAAGAAAAATAACACTCATTCAGAAGCTATCCTGAAAATCATAGTATTAATAGTATATTAAAAAAATATAGGATATATTAATATACACACCTAAAATATATATCTACTATTACAAACTGAAACTATTTTTAAACCTTTATCCTCTCCATTAGAAAGATGGATAAATATCAATATAAACCAGCAAAAGCTATTACTACTAAGAAAAAGAAAGACATTCTGGTACATAAAAAAGATTTTACCTACTGATGGATGATATTCTTATGAGGATGTTAAAAGAATATCTAAAAGAGTAACAAATTAAGACAGATTAGACCATCACTTTTCTCCGAGTTTTTACTATTTTTCTTCTTTTAATGCCCATCCATTTCTGGTTTCTTGTCTCTTGAAATTAGTCAGAGATCAGTCCATTTCTTCAGTTTTGTCAAAAAGTTTTTTTTTTCTTCTGTGTAAACTCCATAGTATCTTCATACATATTAAAAGTTTTTTGTTCATCAGGTAAAAAGTCCTGATTCTAGCTGGAAAGATCAGTTGAGATTTAATATTCAATTTATTTAAATCTTTTATGAATAGGATACACACTTTCCTTTTAGTCATAACAGAAGAAGTATAGTCATTACCAAACCTAATAGTATTTTATTTTGTTTTCATTGGATAATTTGCCTATGCAGTCTTCAGCACCAAGTCCTTATCCTGACTGGAAAGGAATTTAACAATAACTGACCTAGGAGACGGTGGGTTATTTTTCAGGGAGGAATTTGGAAGAGATCCATGAGCTCTGCCAATACCAAAAGAAAGAGCTTCAAGTAAGTTAAGATTTTAGGTAACCAATTATTCAGAATAACATTGATCTTTTTTCACAGGCTTTTTTGGAGGTACATTTGTTTTACCTAAATCACTAATCCTTTTAAACACTCCTATGCGTACGTGTATTAAAAAAATGAAACATTACATTTTGTGGTCTATACTATCTATAGTGAGAACGAGTATAACTCAGAATGAGAAGAACAAATCTACACCCTCCTTCAAAGAACTTATAAATATTACAACTGAAGTCTGTCACCTGGAAATCATTACAATTAAGTGAAGAACAGCCAGGATTACTTACTGCTACAATGCAAGGACAAAACTTAGAGATCTGCTTGACAAACAAAAATAACTGCATTTTAGATTTAATGTAACGTATAAAAACTTGAATGATTTGATACTTAATGGACACTTCTGTAAATAGTTGTTTTTTTCTTTCATGTCTAAGGTTTAGTTGAATTTTTTTTATTTATTATGTTCACAAATCTTTGACTATAAATATTATTGTGATTATTTTACAAATTTCAAATCCAATAAAAACTTTTTTAAAAAATAAATAGTATTATATTATCTCCTTCCTGTTTCTCTGAATTCCACATATCCTGCTGTTATTCCTTCTAAATCTATTCTCTAAGTCCTCTATTTTTCAAGCACCAAAGTTCTGTTTTAGGAAAAATTCTGTATGGTTTTCATTTTCTTACATTCTTCCATCCAAGTTGTTTACTGCTTCCTCTGTTGTTGAAATCTGTATTGATTGTTGCTTTCTAACTTCATTTAACAAATCAATTTGTTTCTTATATTCTTCCTTTATATTGTCCATTTTAATTTCACATTTGTCCATTTTAACAGAAAGATCCTGGATGCTACTTAAATAGACTTTAATTCCTTCTTCTTTAAGTTCTCCTGAGAATTAACTTTAGAGTGACTAATTTTACCAAAACAATACATTTCTGACAGGAAAATGACATAGAAAAAAATCACAAATCTTGATTTTTCTTTCAAAAACTATTGCAAACTTGTTTAAATATTTCAGATTTACTTATAGAAGAGTATCCATTAAGTTTATATTATACAATCCTGTTAGAAAAACTGAAAAGAAGCTGAGCAAAACATTAGTGCTGCTAACTGTTCACCATCATGGTTTTGCCCCCACACAATTATCTTTCTTCAAAACAGACAGACTGGCAGACTTTCTTATACCTTAAGCAATTCTGGAAGTCATTTATCAGATAACTGGCCAAACATCAAATGATCCCCCGGATTCTCAAAAAATTGCACAGAGTGCAAGATCAGTGCAGGAGCTCAAGCAGGCAATAAGTCTGCCGTGTGATCCAGGAACAGCCTGCAGGGGTGTGCACGAGTGCTCCTGCACTAATCCTGCACAGACTAAGCCCTGGTATGCCACATCACCCCATTTGCAGATGATATCCATGCAAAAGAGATGATTTTGCAATCTAGGAAGCATGCAACAGTCCATGCAAAACTAGTGCTAGTTGCAGAAATATACTCGGTTAGTAACCGAGTACATTTCTGCAAAATCCAAAACGGAGCTATGACAGCTCCAAATAAAGGCTAAATATCATGTAGTAAGCATGCCAATGGCCAAGTATAAGGCCATTGGCATTGCAAACATAAAAAAAATACAAAAATCAACTTTTATTCTTTTTAGCCGATCTCAGCTAAGTGTAGGGCAGTGACGCCCAAACGGGATCGGGGGAAAATAATAAAATAAACCCAAAATAAGCAGTCTAATTAAAATCACTATTCTGCCATGCAAGTCAATGGTGGGCAGAAGACAACCTGACCAGTGAGTAGTGGTTGCTAAGAGGGGAGGCTCAGTGTGAGACATGTAACTATGCATTAGCAGGCAATCCTATGCAAATGAGGGGAAGGATAGTGAATCCCAGTTTTCCCCAACATGTGAGTCAGGTCCCAACAGTGTAAGAGTAGGAATAGCTTGGTGCAAGCCTAGGAGTTAGGTGACATCATGGGTGTGTGTGTCAGGCATACTATAAGCGGATTGGAGCCCTGTGGCTCTGGTTTGCTCCTAGCTTAGCACAGCTAAGCTAGGGGGAGTGTGTCTAAACTTGCTTAGCACTCTTTATAAAGCCTAAATTGGTGTGCGCACAGTGCACTGGGTTGTACAAAAAGAAAAAAAGAGGTTAAACAAGGAAATAGCAGCAGTGTGCACTTTAGAGCACACTGCGTGGCGTGCACACAGGGTCAAACAGGAAGGCAATGGGAAGGTAAAACAGCAGTATGAAGGTAACCAAGGAGGACTAGCTTAGCTGGCAGGTAAAATGTATCAGAATCAGCCAATTATACAGGCAGCCGACCAGCCCAGCCCAGAACACTACTATAAACCAAGCAAACATCATCCCCTCTGTTTTATCCTACACTCTACACCACTGGTGTAAACAAGCGGGGAACTTTTAACACTCACAACAGCAAAATGATAGGGGCTGCAATAGCTATCATACAACTTGTGGAAGAGGACGAGGGTGGTGAGGATGTGAATGCTGTCGACCAACCCACAGTGAGGAGACGGAGAAAAGTGTACAGACCCAGGGTAACCTACCAGGGGCTACAATAGCTGGAGATAGTGGAGTGCTATAATGTGTACAGGGACCTTCTACAGCAAATTGTTGAGCTGTGCCGACAACGCCTGACACACGGAACTAACAGAGGGAAATCCATCCCTGTGGATACCAAGGTATGTGTATGCCTATATATACTAGCTAAAGGTACCTTCCAAAGGCCAACTGGGGATATAATGGGGATTTTACAGGCATCAGCATCCAGGGTACTTCACCAGTTCCTGGATGCCATGTCAGCACATGTCGGTGAGCACATATATTTCTGCAACACCTGTGAAGCATTTGCCAGCAATATGCAAATGTTCCACAAAATAGCAGAATACACTGAGGTAGTGGGTGCAATAGACTGCATGCACAGATGCATCAAATCACTGCCTGTTGAGTGGTGTAAGGTCTACATCAACTGCAAGGGCTTCCCCTCTAATCAACTGCCAAGTTGTGTGTGATGCCCAGGGCATAATAATGAATGTGTGTGCTGGCTGCTCTAGAAGCAATCATGATTCCCACATCTGGCATCTGATGCAGCTGTACCAGATATTTCCCACTGGGGACATCCCTCATGGTCAGCTAGTGGGGGATGCTGGATACACACTGGAGCCTTGGCTGATGACACCCATCAGAAATGCCCACAAACCCAAACAAGAACTCCATAATGAGGCACACGCACAAACCAGAATTATAGCAGAGCATGTGTTTGGGATGCTCACATCATGGTTCCGGTGTCTGGACACATCTGGTGGAGCCTTGCAGTACTCACCAGCTACATGCACCCAAATTATCCTTGTATGTGCCATGCTACACAGTATGATCCTGCGGAAACAGCTGCAGCAGGAACAGCACGAGGCAGGGCCACACAGCCCCCCACCATTGCCAAGGCCTGCACAGGTGCAGACTGACTCGAGGGAGGATTAACCTGAGCCTGCTCCAGTAGGCAGAAGGAGGCCTGCCCAGTATGCCCTGGCCTTGGCAAAATGGCAATGCGTAACACATACACTGATACAGGAGGGACTCAGGGAATAACACCTTTCTCTAACTCTCACATACAGTAAAAGGGATGCCAAACAACCTAACCATGTGTAGGGAGTGTACTATGTGCATCCAACATAGGCAGCCCTGCAGCACCACCCTCAGTACTGGGACACCCACAAGGTAAGTAACTCACACATGTCAGTCGGGGGGGGGGTCACATACCCAACAACAATCACAGCCAGCAGGACAGGTGTAGACAAACACAAACAAAGGCTGTGCTATGGCCTCTGAATGAGACCTATGGGTAACCTCCCCCCCAGGCCTACACAGACAGACTACAGCAGGTCAGGCAGTGGGATGTCAGTTCTGAAGGGTAGGATGTCAGAAACTAACATGTAGGTAATTAAAAGTTAAGATCTGCAGTACACTGGTATGCCTCTAGCCAGCATGATAGGTAAGACTACAGACTGAAATGGATTACCTGACATACCAGTACAGTTCTAGCAAATGTGTACAAGTGTCAGGTGTGCCCCCATCCGACATAGAAATGTAGTCACAGTCAGGTGTGCTCCGCCCCCAATCCTGTGTAGAAACATAGAAATAGTCAGGTGTTCCCCCCATCCAACATAAAAATATAGTAACAGTCAGGTGTGCCCCCCCAATCCTGTGTAGAAATGTAGAAATAGTCAGGTGTGTCGCCCCATCCCTCGTAGACATATAGTAACAGTCAGGTGTGCCACCCACAATCCTGTGTAGAAATGTAGAAATAGTCAGGTGTGCCCCCAATCCTACATAGAAATATAGTAACAGTCAGGTGTGCCCCCCTATAATCATGTGTAGAAATGTAGACACAGTCAGGTGTGCCCCTATCCCACGTGGACATATAGTAACAGTCAGTTGTGCCCCCCCCCCCCACAATCCCATGTAGAAATGTAGAAATAGTCAGGTGTGCCCCCATCCTATATAGAAATATAGTAACAGTCAGGTGTGCCCCCCCACAATCCTGTGTAGAAATGGAGAAATAGTCAGGTGTGCCCCCCCATCCCACATAGACATATAGTAACAGTCAGGTGTCCCCCCCACAATCCTGTGTATAATGTAGAAATAGTCAGGTGTGCCCCCCCATCCTACGTAGAAATATAGTAACAGTCAGGTGCCCCACCCACAATCCTGTGTAGAAATGTAGAAATAGTCAGATGCGCCCCCCCCCATCCCACATAGACATATAGTAACAATCAGGTGTGCCCCCCCACAATTCTGTGTAGAAATGTAGGGTCTATATTACAAGACCAAAGACGCATTCATTCAAAAGTGTCTTGGTCGAACATAAGCTGAAAATGCAAAATATCAAAGCAGCTGTTAAGCGAATTCTTCCCTGGGAAATAATTTGCTTGACCGCCTCAGTACTTTGCCATTTTCTGCACTGTAGTGCAGTCTCGGAGTTGGTATATTTAAGTAGCGGGGGTGTGGGGGGCAAAGTCCCCCACTTAATGTAATGTTTGAAATTGTTTTTCATTTTTTTTATGTTGGAACAGTGAAAAAAATCGCTGTTCTGACACTTTGATATTGTAAGCTTTCACTTACATAGGGTCGATTAATCACTGTTTGCTTTTTTAAGCATTCAGTGATCTAATATAGACCCAAAATGTAGAAATAGTTAGGTGTGCCTCCCCATCCTATGCAGAAATGTAGTAACAGTCCATGCCAAATGATCGATGGATACCTGCAGAGACGGCATGCTACCTGAAGGTGTACAACACAAAGGTCAGCACTGGAGTACAAAATACCTGGACTCGATCTACACATTCAATACAGGTGGCCATACTGGACATGCTCACACACTGAGTAATGAAGGCAATGTCAGTCAACAACATACTGAAAGGTCATACTGGGCATGTTCACACACTTAAACACATGAGGGCCATGTCTGCAAACACCAGTGGACCAGACATATCTAGCAGCCGCAGATGTTAGTGCAGACACAACTCAGTATGCACCACACATGCTTTGCACACACAGTGGATAGGAATACAGGCATATATGTAAGGACAGCACATGATAATAAGCCAAAGGTAGACATAAATAGATGTGTGGAAGAGGGTGACTGTGACAAGGAGTCATGCAGGGCTCTCCCACACAGCACACAGCCAAAGGGCCACAACCTCACAATGGTCTGATGTCACACACTGTAGATACTAGCCACTGGTATCTGTCACCATTACAATGTATGTGGTGCACGTGCCAGCTGTGCAACATGACTGTTCAAGGAAGTAGTCATCCAGCAGCTGTATACATGTACCTGTGGAATATGACCCAGGTTATGCTCGCATGTGGCATGTCAACCCCTAGATGAATGGGTTATGGCCCACGCACACACAATACCTTCCCCATAGCCCAACTATGACAAGCCTGCTGAGGTCATCTACTGTGAAATACACCATTGGAAGAGCTGTACCTCAGTAATCTCTGTGGTGCGTTCCATAACTGCATACTGCTGTAGTTTGATAAGCTAGTTAGTAGTTGTAACCCTCAGCCTTGGGCAACTTTGTGTGTGTGTGTGTGTGTGTGTGTCTGTTTGTCTGTGTATAGAACAATGCTTTTTAGGGTGATCACACTCCCTACAATTGAAATCCTCTACTTTGGTAAGGCTGCTGATGTTATCCACCTAGAAATACATCCCTGGAAAGGTTGCTTCCCAGTAATCTTTGTGGTGCGTCCCATAGCTGCGTAGTGTCATAAAATAGTGAGGTAGGAGTTCATTTCCCAAACATTGCAACTGTGTGCGTCTGTCTGTCTGTGTAGAGAGCAATGCTTTTTAGGGTAGTCACACTCCCTACAATTCAAATGCTCAGCTTTGGCAAGGCTGCTGATGTCATCCACCTAGAAATACACCTCTGGGAAGCTGTAGCTCAGTAATCTCAGTAGTGCATCCTGTAACTATGACCTGCTGTAGTGGGATAAATTAGTTAAGTAGCTGTTTTAATCCCATACATGGCAGGTGTATGTTTGTTTAACTCTGTCTGTGTAGAGAGCAATGCTTTTTAGGGTAGTCACACTCCCTACAATTCAAATGCTCATCTTTGGCAAGGCTGCTGATGTCATTCACCTAGAAATACACCTCTGGGTAGCTGTCGCCCAGCAATCACTTTAGCGTGTCCTGTAACTGCAACTTACTGTAGTGTGATAAATTAGTTAGGTAGCTGTTTTAATCCCAGACATGGCAGGCATGTGTGTCTGTGTAGAGAGCAATGCTTTTTAGGGTACTCACACTCCCTATAATTCAAATCTTCATCTTTGGCAAGGCTGCTGATGTCATCCACCTAGAAATACACCTCTGGGTAGCTGTAGCCTAGTAATTTCCATAGTGCATCCTGTAACTGTGACCAGCTGTAGTATGATAAATTAGTTAAGTAACTATTCTAATCCCAGACATGGCAGTTGTGTGTGTGTGTGTGTGTGTGTGTGTGTGTGTGTGTGTGTGTGTGTGTGTGTGTGTGTGTGTGTGTGTGTGTGTGTGTGTGTGTCTGTCTAACTCTGTCTGTGTAGAGAGCAATGCTTTTTAGGGTAGTCACACTCCCTACAATTCAAATGCTCATCTTTGGCAAGGCTGCTGATGTCATCCACCTAGAAATACACCTCTGGGAAGCTGTAGCTCAGTCATTTCCATAGTGCATCCTGTAACTGCGACCTGCTGTCATGTGATAAATTAGTTAAATAGCTATTCTAATCCCAGACATGGGCAGGTGTGTGTGTATGTTTGTTTAACTCTGTCTGTGTAGACAGCAATGCTTTTTAGGGTAGTCACACTCTCTACCATTCAAATGCTCATCTTTGGCAAGGCTGCTGATGTCATCCACCTAGAAATACTCCTCTGGGAAGCTGTAGCCCAGTAATCTCTGTAGCACGTCTTGTAACTTCATGCAGCTATAGTGTGATAAATTAGGTAGGTAGCTGTTCTACTCCCAAACATAGCAGGTGTGTGTGTGTGTGTGTGTGTGTGTGTGTGTGTGTGTGTGTGTGTGTGTGTGTGTGTGTGTGTGTGTGTGTGTGTGTGTGTGTGTGTGTGTGTGTGTGTGTGTGTGTGCCTGTCTGTGTAGAGAGCAATGCTTTTTAGGGTAGTCACACTCCATACAATTTGTTTGCTGTACTTTGGCAAGGCTGCTGATGTCATCCGCCTAGAAATAAACCTCTGGGATGGATGTAGCCCAGTAATCTCCGTAGTGTGTGCCATAACTGCTTACTGCTGTAGTGTGATATAGACCTCTGTTAGGGTTTCTATACCCATGCATGTCAGTTGTGGATGTTTTGTGTGCATTTCAATGTCTTTGTAGGGAGCAATGAATTTTAGGCTAATCACACTCAGTACATTTCCAATGGCCTACTCTGGCAGTCCTGCTGATGTCATCCAATGTGAAATACACCTTCGGGGAAGGAGTACTCCAGTAATCTCCATGGTGTGTACTATAACTGTGTAGTGCTGTAGTGTAATAAACTCGTTAGATAGGGGTTCAACTCCCATACATGACAGGTGTGTGTGTGTGTGTGTGTGTGTGTGTGTGTGTGTGTGTGTGTGTGTGTGTGTGTGTGTGTGTGTGTGTGTGTGTGTACTTGCAACTTGTATCCTGTGTGGAGGTGGGTGTGAGTGTGTGACGCCTGGGCCCAATGTGGGGTGAGTTTTGTAAATGTCTTTTATGGTGCCCCTATATCACAATGTCCACTGTACAGGGATAACAGATGTGAAATAGCCGAGATGCTGGGGTATATACATGTGACATCAAGGCTAGGCAATCACAGTTAGCAACCCCAGTATTTTACACAGAGCATACTCTCAACCCATGTCACATACACACACATGCCAAGGCTACAGCCAATATGTGTGCACTATGGGGAGATTGCAGTGGCCTACAGAGGGCATGACACCTGTCCATCTGTCACCTTGTCCATCTGTCCAATAGGCACATACATGCAGACAGTGCACCTTCCCCATGTTCCCCACTGTACACCTGCAACTGGTGCCCACAAAGGACATACCATGCACATGCCCTGTATGGGCAGATGCCTTTAACATGCTATCAATGTAGGTGCAGGGTTAACCTGCTGTCCATTACCAGTTCCTGCCACAGGTAGCCAAGACTGGCACATCTGATGATAATCTGGGTACAACGAGATGATAATCTGTGTACAACATGAGCCCAATACCCCAGGTACAGTTCCACATGTCACTGTGAGATCTGCACATCAAGTGATGCACAGCAATAGCACCCAGGTGACTGGATGGTGGATACAATATCCACCTGCATGGGCAAATGCAGAAACCATGCAGGCCTAAGCCACAATGCAGACCATTGTAGGTATACCCATCACCTAGCCGTGTATAGCCATCTGCCACCACATACCTAAATACACCCATGCATGTCAGTACTGGCACCCTGTGTGTCCATGTGTGTGTTGTATGATGTGTATCCACACTCACTAAAACCCCCAGCAGCATACTGATGTCAGACATCTCCCCATACCCAGTGTGGTGCATGTGTTGTGGCAATCTCACTAGGGATGAGCTGTATCCCTGGCCCTGCCAAGTGTGTCAATGTGTGTGTCCCTGTGAGATTTTGGCTGTGTTGACGCTGGCACCTGTTCATGCAGACAGGCATGTGTACATCACCTACCATATAGCTGTTGTCACCATCACATATATGTTCTGCAGACTCCACAACAGGTAACCTATGTGTCGCATCCAACAACTGCATAGGACTGTGATAGCACTACATAGTTATCAGGGGTTTGATACCCTGTGCTGGTAGGTGTGTGACACAAACATGCTTAGGTTTTACTCTCCCACCCCTCCCTGACTTGTCGAGGCTTTTGTCTGTAGCCAATTGCATGGAAACACACTCCAATATCTAGGAACATCATGTTGGTGTTGGTCCTTTACTGGAAAAGTCCAACTTGGAACAATCCCAATTTTCAGCAGAGGCCCAGCGAGCATCTAGATGTATGTCTTTGTAATGTGGGAGGAAACCAGAGTACCTGGAGAAAACCCACACCAACACAGGGAGGACATGCAGACTCCACACAGAATTTACTCCAGCCGAGGATCAACCCGAAAATCCTCTTGCTCTGAGGCAACAATGCTAACCACTGCACCACTGAGCCGTGTGTGTGCTCTTGTTACACAAATCAACACTGCAATATAGCAAACTTTTATGAATTCATCCTATAATGTTCTAACTGATTTTGCCAGTCTTTTTCTCAAGTATGACAATGACATAAAAAGTAACATAGGTATTCAAATACTCTGAAATTGAAATAATTCTAATACAATTAGCACATATTATATAGGACCTAGATTAAACTTACAAATATTCATAAACTGCAATGGTATCATTTATACAAGATATCCATTATCCTGGAAAGAAATCAACAGAAGCTGGGACTATGCCATTCATCCCAGGTTCAATTAGCTGCATAAACACAGAAGGATCGAGTGCAGGGATTGGAGAAGAATCATGAGGCAATATCTACTTACCTCCCTCAGCAGGAATGTTTATAGATTCATAGTGTTATAGATTAATACTAGGTTAACTGCCTTATGGGCCATTTTCAGTCTATCCATTTACCCCATGTGAGAATCAAACCCTGCACCTTGCATTCATAAAAAATAAACACCTTAACCATTATGCCAACCTCCCAATCAGTTAAGTGGGTATGATGTGGGTCTGTATTTGGCAACAAGTCCAGTAAAGACCAACTATATTAGAAAGCCATAAGATGGTAGCAGAGTAGACCAGGAAGTAGAGTGGGTATGACATAGCATAGGCAGGGGAAGGTTTCCGTCCTATATCCATTGCATACCCACTATATCTCATTGTCAGTAATTTTGGTGCTGTGGTAACTTCTTATTCCTCCTGACATCTGAATCACATATAACACTAACCTGGTCCAGCAGTCTAAACTTTTCTGACACATTCTTATGTCTGAGGGTTGACTGAATCACAGATGTGGAATTTAGGAAGAGATGGAAGTGCTGATGGCAAAAGTTCATTACTATAAAGGCCTAACAAGTTAGCCTGCTGAAAAGTGCCTATGAAAGGAAAATGCTAAACAAGACATGCCATGTGCCCAATATAATGACACGAAGGAAGGAAAGTAATGGAGAATGAAGTAAACTGTGAGAATTAGAAACAAGTAGACGTGAAATAAATAACCAAATAAAATGACTATCACAAGACATAAACATTCAGACCTTTAATGCATCACAAACATAGTATGGTGAGCTAAAACAGGAATACAGAGGATCATTGCTGGTACAGTAATCATATATGACAGATATATGTTAAGAGAGAGAGAGAGAGATAGGGAATGATACATAGATATAAAGAGCTCTGATAATTAAATACATGGACAGCCAAGAAACTTTTTTATGAGGACAGATGGCCATGTATGTGTGTGTGGGAGGGATGAAGCATGTATGGAAAGTTCGGGTAATACCGTAGATACAGATCTTGCTGTTTTGAAAATATTACCTAATAAGTGTTTTAAAATTACTGTCAGATGTTTTACTCACACACTGCAAAGATAGGGTGCAAAAGTTGTTAATTGTAAATTACTGGGAGACAGTACCCTAATGAACTGTCTGTCAACTTAGTACAAAATTTAAGTACCTCATCACCTTAAGAAGATCAGTACTTATATTATGAGATGGAACACAGAATTTTAGAAGGCAGTTTAGGGATGGGTACAGTCAGTTGTAAAGGAGTTTTTGGTGGGCTATGCTCAACATGTTTCTGAGTATAGGACCATCTAGTTTTTGTAGCAGCCAAAAGTAAGGGTTTTCTAATTTAACTGCAGTGCTAAACATAACAATGTGATGGTATGCTATTTTCAACTTATGAGCAAACTGAAAGACAGGATAGTAAACAGTATAAATCAAAACTGAAGTTGCAGCAGGCAGTAGGACCAATGACTTGAGAACACATGAGTAAAAGGCTTTGGCATGGTATAACATGCATAAAAGTGTTAGATTGCTTTCCTTTAGAATTCATAAGGGTGTTATCCAAGTTTCAGTTTAGTTTCAAGCAGCACCCCGAGGTAGTTAATGACACTCATATATTGTATGATAGAACCATTCACAGCATTCATTCTTAGTGCCTGTGAAAATATGAATGCCTGATTTCCACAAGCTTGATATTTCCTTTTCTAATGCTGTTTAACTTGAGTTTCTTAGACATGACATGCTCTGCATTGCAATGATATGCAAAGAAAAGCAGGGAACAGGCATATGTGCAATCCATACAGACTTTGGTCTGGTCATCCCACAACACGTCACTGATAACACAGTATAGATCAGGTAGAGATGAAATATACAAATGTCAAACCAACAGAAATAACAGCAGCTGTGCAGTTCAGAGGTAGATGAATTTCATAACTCTTGACAATTGGCTCTGTTCAGCACCCCAGGTACTAAGGTCTGTGAACCACAGAGCTTGCAATATAAAACAGTTGCCAGAAGTGAAAGGCCATACACATGCATAGATGTACAACTAGCAGTGAATGGACTTGAAATCATTTAGCATATAAGATTTTGCCATGAATTTATAAAGATTTACATTGTTTAATAAAGAAAGGCCTTACCTTTTTTAAAATAACATCATTGTATAATACAACCTCAAACTACTTCAGTATGATTTTTTTCTTATGCAGCTACAATGATTATGCTCTGAAATCATGAAAAGACAACGTAGTTACAGCAATGCTCACATCTAAGCATCTCCGCTGAACAAGTTTATTCACACTGAGGTGCTTAAATATGAACCATTATGTTATTAATGAGCCTTGAATTGCCATGCAACTGGCAGGCTCCACAGAACAGTATCAGACACCTGACTGCTTTGAAAGCTGTTAACACACTTAACTCTGTCAAGCAAACAACTACAGCAAATCTAAATGCTTAGCAACATTTAAAGCTGCTGGTTAATTGGAGGTGCACTTCACTTGTAGCCACCATTTACATTACAGAAGTAAACGTACTACAGGTTTTAAAGCTGTCATATACTTCTCGTTACTACACCTTTTAAAGCCAGTAATAATTCTGGGCTGCTAAAACACCCTATGTATTAAAATGGATTATGGGTAGGTTTCCAAACATCACTTCAATTTGTAATCTGTTCATGAAATGTGTACTGGTAAGGAATTCACCTCTCAAGCTTCATTCACAAGATGAATTTTTTGGAAACTATTTCCAAATACATAACAAAATGGCTTATGAGCAGTGAGCTAGTCATAATCTTTTGAGGTAAAATAAGCATTTGAATTAAACAGCACTGGAAATATATCACCCGAACAGGCAGGAACTGAAACCAAAAGATAGACTTCTCCTAATATGCTATAGTAAACAGAACTACTACTAAATTATTATAGAGACCTATCAACATGAATTCTTAATCTTTCAGATAGCATAATGCTGCAAGCTTTGTCAGGTAGATTTCATATGGAAGAGTGACCTAGGTCCTACAAAATTAAGTGAAAGATGAAGATTTTTGAGATGTTATACAAAGTTCAATACAGAAAGTTCCATACTCTAACATATGTAATTGCACTTGCAGAGAAAAGTATGACATAGGGTCAGACTTTGGTAATTCCAGCTGCTTTTACTTGAATAAGCAGTAGCATTTACATGTATTATGCTTTCTAATGTTTACTCCAATCCTTGCAGCAATACAGTTAATGTGAAGTATGCCCTAAGTGCATAAACCTATACAATTAACATAGTGTCTCTCATTGTATGGCTGGCAGCTTTAAAATGCTTACATCTTTAACTTCAATTATAAACTCCATTACAAGAGGCAACATCTGGATTTTTCCATTGCTGAAAACCCTCCTTACCTCCTTTGAGGGATTTCACCATCATACCACTTTGCTTATATTTAACCAACACTATGATATAAGGGGTAAAATCACCATTGTATTAGTTGTCGCTGTTAAACAATAAAGTCCTCAATGAGCTTGTGTTTAGTAATTCATAGATCTCCATGTTTGTGAGGTGGATGTATGCATATGTATATGTGTATATTTATATGTCTGCATGTAAATGCGTGTGTATGCCATTATGTCTACATAATATGATCAGTTGCGGTGGCTTAGCAGTCAAAATACAACAAACAAAAGGCACTCTAAATGGAGTATGCCTCCTCCTGTATTGAGCAGAAGCCTACCCCCTTATAACTGTTCTTAACACTTCCTCTGCATAGGCAAGGGGCTGTTAATGGTACAACAGTGCTGATAACAGACTTTCTTTTAACCACTACATCTCTGTGGCTGTTAGAAAATCATTCTACCTTGTACATTGTATCCTTTGAGGTATCTCTTCAAGATCCAAAGGAGTTATAGTCCTACTTTATTCATCCATTATCAGGCCCATCATTGAATACAACACACCCTTCTGTATGTACCTCAGTAAGCACCTAAACCAACTTGAGAAACCTCAACTTTTTCTCACCAAAATATTTCAGATCTCACTACCCTTAGCTGCTCTGATAGACTAAAAGCTCTGTCCTTCTAATTCATGTCATACAGACTCCTAGGGGATGATCTCTGCTTACTTTTCTGCTATGGACTATACAGGGCTCTATGAAGCCCTTCACCTAACCTTCCCTTCCATGCTATGAATGATTAACCACTCCTTGAAGTATTTTACCTAAATAGAAACAGAAGTAATGCAAATACTCACATTACAGACCTAAACCTGTACTATTGTAACAACAGCACCAGATGGAATGGTGCATACCTAACCCTGTATAGTCCCATTTCTGCAACAGAATGCACTTACTTTTCAAGCAGAGTACTTCCCTAGCAACTTTTAAAAGCTGCCTGGATGGATAAATGGGTGATTTCAAAGTTTCACCAAGGATATGTGGAGACAGTGACCCATGAGGAACATTGTTAGTCTCCCACTAGTACTGGCTGATGTGGCTGAGCCTCTGATTGGTCTCCTTCATCATAAGCCTAATAAGAACCAATGAACCTATGGTTTTGGCTTGAATAGTTGAGCCTAGGTGATCCTTTGTAGTATGAGCTATAACTGTAAAATGCCCTGCCTTTCTGCTTAAGATATGAACATCCTCTAGAGGACATTAGCAGATCTCTTAAAACCTATTTATTCAATCAGATAAACTGGTAATTCTAACACTTTTTAATATTTAATTATTTACTGAATGTCCATGATGTTCTTACTCTTTTGAAAATTCAGCAAATAAGCTGTTTATGCATTGCTATGTTTATTTAAAAATTGTGATTTGTTTCTCTACTTGTTTTTCATAGTTTTGCACCAAACCTGGCTTAGGCTTGGCAATTAAATTCATTCATTTTAATCTGAGTTAGCACAGGGAAGTGACTATTTTTTGAAAAGACAGAGACAGCTTTTGTAATATAGGGTTCTATGTCATGGTCATTCCTAATTAGCTCTTTTATAACTGTAAGTGTATTACACTGAGTGAGGTTGAGATTTGGAGATATGGTATATAGTAATCATATCTATGTGGGAAAATGCAAGAAAAGCTTCTTAGCACAGCTTACAGCTACTGGAGAAAAATATCTCATACCACAGATAAGGTAGGTCTCAAGACATATGGAAATGTGGGTGAAATCATAAAGCCTGTAATAACATTCCACACAGGTGGCTGACATATTTGTCTATTATTATTTCTCCAAATGCATTTCCCAAAGTATTGTTTCTCAGACTGATTTTGCTACTAGCATAGTGGACCTGCTAGATGACCATTCATGTGTGCACTGTTCACTCTTTTAAGGTGTTCCTTCTTATTCCACACTAGTGTGATCATGGAATTTAAGTAAGGGATGGCAGTTAAAGAACTCACCCAAATGGGGATGGAAAGGGTATACCCCTACAAAAATGTGTTCAGTTTTGTTTAAGGGAGGTTTGCGCTATTATTTGAGAATGCGAAGTTACTTTCTCTTTTCAAGAGTTTTTCCTTTATTTATCTTTATTTTTCACAGCCGAACCACTGGACTGGATTTCATAGCGTACAGCAGCAATCACCATTACTACCCACACTGAGGTTCTATCCAGGAGCAGAGCTGTCAACATTTTACCTCCAGAACTAGGAACAAATGAAAAATAATTGTGTAAAAGGCCCCATCTTAGGGACACCTCTTAAATACTGGAAATATTATCCTAGAATTTCTCAAAAATGTAAGTTTTGTAATGTATAGAGCAAATTTATGAGCTAAAACTAAAGTAGTCCCTAAAAATTCATGACAGCTGAGTGATATACTTAGAAGACAAGAGTTATTGTTCATACAGGCATCTTTGATTAGAATATATACAAGCCTTTGTAGGAGCATCTGTGCTATATATGAACTTCAGTTGGAGTAACAAACACACCCACTTAGCCACATAGTACACATTTTTATGAATATACTGAATTACATATTTGCACTGAAGTCAGAAATAGATGTGTAGATATTTCTATACAACAGATATTAAAGTGCCATTATGATGTTTCGGTCCTGACCTAGAAGCCAAGTACTAATATCAGTAATGGAGTACAAAGATATACCAAGATGAAAATTTTATCAGTATGCAGGAGACTTGTATATGAACATCTGTTTCAGAATGTTACCCCACTCACAGCTACGTTTAATAGAGACGATAATATTTTGGGATTCAGAATTTACCTCTTCATTGGATTCACACACAAACAACATACACACAAATACACACACACACACACACACACACACACACACACACACACACACACACACACACACACACACACACACACACACACACACACACCATCAGTTATATGTAAACAAATTGCGTAAATGAATGTAAGGGATGTTACACACTGAAGTACAACAGTCCTAAGGCCAAATGTGAGTGGATCATAGCCTATAATCTAGAGCAGTTCTCACACAGACAGGCAAGCTACTATGTTGTACAGTTCTGTTACCCTGATCATTTTTTGTATGTCAAATAATGGGAATACATTAAGTACATTTTCCCTGAAGTGGCTCTATATATTATTGATCTGATCCTAAGATTATGTGCAGAAGATAGTGATAGTATATTTTAGAAGTGGTCTAATAAGAGTTTTGTATAATTCTACCAAGACAGGTAGACTGAGTGAGGCAATACTTTTATATATCAATCCTACTAGTAGTCCTGTCAGTGATTTTCAGACATACTGTCATCACCTTTGTGTGACTATCTGTACACTGAGTGCACTATATGGTGCATGGTTCATTTCCCTTTTGCTACCATGATGATACATTCTGTATCCCTGCATGGTGCATAAGCTGCCAGGATGTGTGCCTTTCCTTGTACATGCCTCAGACAGCTATGCTTTAGCCTTACCACTCAGAGTGCAGTAATCCTGCCTTAGTGGATTATAGGTGTGCCTTCATGGCATGTAGAGCATGATTATCAAGTGCACTTCTCAATGGGAATCAAACTCCTGTTATTCTTCAGGCTAGAAACTCTCTGCACAGCTCCTAACATAGTATACACAAGTCATTTCTTATCTCAAAATCAATAACTTAAAATGAACAGATGAAACAGTCACTGAATCACTGTTCTGAAAAAAAAGCCTTATCGTTTTCACTGAATTACCATTTAGAAAAAAAAATCTCATCTTGTAAGTGACAAGATAAATTCAATTTAACCTTAAATACTTTATGAATAACAAGCTGTGATATATTCTGTATGGCAGTATACACTTAAAAGAGGAGGGATATCTTTTCTTCAAATCTTCAGTCAGGCACACATACAAGCACACACGTCAATGAACACACACTTTTACAGTTATATATTTATTTAAAGATCTTGTGCTAGACTTTATAACACTTCTACAGTAATATGTTTATCTAAAGATAATGTCTTAGAGATATATTCAATGAAAGAGAAAAAATATTATCTAGAAGCTAACTATATTCTTTTAAAATAATATGGATTCTAATTTCTATGGTATATATGTCTTTTTCTGAACTGTAATGTGACATTATCATTTTGTGACATTCATGGATATATAGCATCAGTTTCAATATAAGCATTTAAAAGGCACCACTGAGCAATTGTCCATATTTTACTGTATTACGTTTTTCACAGGTGCCTTAATTATTTATAAAGTATGCATTGTTATACCAGTAATACAGAAATACTATCACCATAATTTCCTACATCCTTTGGTCATTGTGTAATGAGACTTAAAAACCCATTTATAGAGTAAATAGCAACACAGTATTTAAAACCAGATCTTCACTACTTTAATTCATTAAAGTAATTATTTTTAAATACTGCTGTCTGCTGACATCTGTTTTGATTCATTAGTAATATACTATTTATTTTTTGCAGATGTCTAATTCTTTTAATTGGCTCAGATAGAAAGAAAACCTGTGGCCAGCTAGCACTGTTGCTTCTAAAAATAGATGACTTGACTACAGCAGGAAATTATGTTATTTTACTTCTTAGTTCTTCTGATAATACCATGGAAATATATTTTCCTTGTGTCAGGGTAATAAAAATCTAATTATCTCTGAAAAGCCAGAAATGTTGTTATCTAATCTTTTTCATCAAAAGGTTAGTTAATTAATCAGAAACAAATCCTTATTATCTGAAAGGAATTATACAGACAAATCACCAGAGCATGGTTAAATATGGCAAGCCTATAGTTTAACCTGACTAATTTACATACAAATACAATGATAGTCTGGAGTTTTCCATGAGCAAACAACCAAGAGGGCAAAAGCCAGCAGATGGTCCTCTTTTAACGCTATCTTTTCCTCCTCAGTAATGCCTGTGATCCCATTACATCTCTGAATCCGTAACCAGGGTAACTGCTAAATTGCTGTGAAAGGCATGGTAATAAAGTAACCTGTCACTGTGGCAATAAAAGCAGCAGAATTTTCCTGTTCACTGAACTTTTTATCCTAGCAATGCTCACTGCATGAAGAAAATGAGCGCTGTACAGAGGTCAGCTTCAGAAATAATTCAGTAAAGTTTTATTGAGGTAACTACAGCCTTCAAAAGACAAAAAAAATGTTAGGCATTCCCAAAAGACCAAAGAATATGGAACAGACATCAGGTGTCTGCATATCTAGATATTAAAGTAGATCACTAAATATGTGTGTGTTAAGAATTAAAAATTAGGAAATTTCTTCATTCACACAATCAGTATTTGAAATGTCATATTCAGTCTATGCATGCTTACTTTCTATGTTAATTTTAACTTGTATCAGTTCTACCTTTTTTGTCAAACAATGGCTCACACTTACAGGAAAAACACTCACTTTGCTTTTAGAAATCATAATACACAGTTTGTACATTGATTTATGTTTGCAAACATTTGCAGTTTGCAGCTTTGTACAGGTTTTACTTACAAAAATAAATATTTTTGTGACACTTTGAAAATACACTAAGGAGAATAAATGGGCGTAAAAACAGAATAATCTTGAGATATGTTTCATCATATTTTTGTTTAAGAATAACCAGCAGTATTTAAACAGTGCAGTTGTGCATTACAATTTACAGTAGGAAAGGGATGAAGTGGAATGGCTACACTAGTATATAGCCAAGGATTCAGCCACAGTACTGGGAAAAAAGAGCTATGTTTTCTTTCTCTTGTACTTATTGACCAATCACCATTATTAGTGTGTGAATCCTAAATTACTACAAGAACAAGACAATATGTTATCATTTCGTATTGTTTATTACCTTGGACTTCACAGTTTTTCCTTGATTATTGTTTCCTAGGGTCGTACTAAGGTTATCCCCAAAGGGCCAGACGGAAGCTTTGCCATGTGGTATCAAGAGTACATTAGTTACCCATGCTAAGAATGTTATTTCACCATACCCCAGGTATAGATTTAAGGCCTCTCATTATCAATTATTTCTTTGAAAGAAGATTGGATGAGTTTTAAAACAGTTTAGAATAATGCTACATTAGTTCTTTCTAGTTGCATGCAAAACATTTATTTTATTCATTTACTAACCAGGTAATCATCTGGACAAGCATATCCATTTTCAGGGACATCTAGGAGCATCTGGTTAAATGACTTGCTCGGAGTCACAGAATAGTCAAATGGAGATTAAAGGCAACACATAATGTACCCTTGGCTAAAGGAAGTAGCCCATTAACAGCTCAGAGACTTATGCGTCACAAATACAGCAGAGATATAAGAAACATCCACACCCTGTTGCCAGTTGTACCTAATTATTGAAATCATTTCATAATGATCACTGCATAAATGAAAAATGTGTATGAATAGTGTGGTGCTCGGTATAGCACCCGGTGCATTCTATAACAACATATGAGGACATGCAGTACTATCCAATGCTTATGTGCCCGTTATAATCCAGACGTTAGCAACGTTATAGGTGTCCTACTCCCACAGGGCTGCTTATGTGGCTAATCAGCACTGCTTTCCTCATTTGCAATGCTTTTATCATGTGTTCTTCATGCCTTTGTATGCAACTGTGCTTGAGAACATGTTTTATTGATTTATTTGGCATTTGTTTACTAGCAAAGTCCAGCAGAGGCCAGAGAGAAAAGCTCCACAATCACAATATTTCGAAAATCAAGTACAGATATTTTCATTCACAAAGTATTGTGTTACATTACAAAACAGCAGGTTCAAATATTTTAAATCACAAAGTATCACATTACATAAGAGTGAAGGAAAAAATGATGTAATGAGAAAAATACAGGACATATGTTTCTTAGCAGAGTATAATGAAAAAAAAAAACAATAACACGAGTTGGAGAATATGTGAGGAAAAATTCAATGGTCTTTATTTGTTACACAGATTAGTATGTGGTAAATGAGACCTGAGACAAATTTTAAAGATATATCTGAAATTACATAATTAGAGACAATGAGATGAAATTAAGTGATGTCTTAGGATGAGAGAGGTGTTCATATTGTGGTTATAGAAGGAAGAAGGATGGAGAGAAGATTATAAGAAGAATGCAGGGTAGGGTGTCTTCACGTAGCTTAGGTGAGTGGGGAGGAAAGAGGCAAGGGAAAGGTCTGCACAGATGAATTAAATAAGGTAAGGCAGTGGGAAAAACAAAAGGAGTAGAATAGGGGGATGGAGAGGATTGTGAATGTGATCCAGGTTAAAAGGGGTGAGTGAAATAAAGTGAGTAAGTTCAGACAGGATTGGCGCAGGAGCAGGTCCAAGATTTGTAAGGTAAACTTTTAGCGGGCATTTAATGGTGGGTAGGTTAGAAATAGTTCTGATGGTTACAGGTAAGGAGTTCTATTTTTTTTTTTTTTGCTACTAAATATTACTATAGACTTTGTCTAGGAGATTTATTTGATTTATTTATGGTGGGAAGTTGTTTGTATTTTGATCTAAGAGTTATTTTTGGAAAATATGTATTGATTAAAGAGGTAAGAACTGGACAGGCTAATGGTTTCTGTATGATTTTATGTAAAGTTATAAGCTGAATGTAGTATAGGTGGTGTGGTAGTTCCAGCCAGCTAAGGGTATGCAGACCTTTGCAGTGGTGGGTAAAGGAGAATGAATTAATAACAAACTCAAGCTTTGCATTTTTGTTATATCAACTTTCAAGTTTTTTTTTTTTTTTGGATGACTGTAAATTGGTTAGCATTGGTGCTCCATAGAGTAGTGAGGGCAGAAGGTAGGCTTTGGTTAGAGTAATTTTTGTGGGTGTGGTCAGAAAATGATTGTTTCTGTATAGCATGATATGTTTTTGATGGGTTTTCTTGACATTGCTTTGGATGTGGAGATTAATTTTAAGATCATAGTCTATTATGACTTCTAATAATTTGGTGTGGTAGACCAATTCAATTTCAGTGTCATTTGCTGAAAAGATTTTGAAAGATACTTTGTTAGGGGTGTGAGATTTTGGGGTAAAGAGGAGGAGTTTGTTTTTTGGGCGTTTTGGTAGGAATTGTGCTTTTGTAAGGCAGATTTCAATAGAGATGACAGCTTGAGTGATTTCTTGGAGGTGAGTAAAGATGTTTAAAGAGCAGATGATGGTAGAATCATCTGCATACTGAATCAAGGTGCCTCACAAGAAGATGAGTGTAGCTTACTGATAAAAAAATTGCAAAGTAGAGGGCCAAAGATGGATCCTTGTGGGACTCCTGTGGAAGTGGGAAGGTATGTGGAAGTGGATCCTTTCCATTTTACAGCTTATTGCCTGTTGGCAGGGTGGCTAGAGAGCCACTGAATAGATGGAGATGCTAGACCCAGGGTGGAAAACTGATTGAGGAGTTTACTGTGAAAGGCCATGGCAGACGCTTTTGATAGCTGTAGAAACACTGCAGATACAAGTTTATTAGAGCTGCAAGCTTCATTGACAGTGTCTGTAAATTATAGTAATGTAGTAGAGGTGCTGTGGTCTGGTGGGAATCCATGTTGAATATTGGTGATTAGATTACTTTGTAAGAAATAGTGGAAACATTGTTGATGAATACATCTTTCAAGGATTTTTACAGGGGAGACAGGATGGCTATTGGACAGAAATGTGTAATGTCAGTGGAATTACCTACTTTGTGTATGGGAATAATGTGTGCCATTTTCCACAAGTTAGGGACACAGGATTCTGCTATTGTTCTATTAATAAGAATGCTGATTGGATATGCTATTGCTCCTGCAACTAGATTTAAGTATTCCAGGGAAAGGTTGTCAGCTGAGGAGGAACAAGGTTTTAGTTTATCTAAAAGCAATTTTTATGAGAGTTAGAGAAACTGGATGAAAGGTAAAGTGGATGGTGTTGTCTGCATGTGTATTGGAGAAGTGGCAGATAGGTGGGTTTTGTGAAGGAAATGTGGTAGGCTGTAAGGTAGGGGAAGTTGGCTGTGTAGAAGGGGGTAAGTCAAGTACGTTTGAGGTTAAATTGGCTATGCATTCTATGAAGTATGTATTAAAATAGGTTGCTGATTGTGTAGGGGGAATATCTGGGTATGGGCTGGGATTCCTTTTTGTACATGGGTTGATGAGAGAGGATATAGAGAACCAGCCATTTTTGGTGATGTTTTTATGGCTATCTTGTAGCTGGGTATAATAAGACTTTTAGCTCTATTAACTAGTTTCTTGGCTTGGTTTCATAGCTGTCTTAATAGTTGCCAGTTCTTGTCATTTTTATTATTTTGCCAATTAATCCATGTGTTGTCTCTGTCTTTCATAAGGAGTTTATATTGGTTGGTAAGCCATAGATTATTGTTGTTTTTAATTCTTTTTGTATGCTGTGGGGCTACGGTGTTAAGAATATTTAGAAATACTGCACCAAAGTTTTCAACTGCATCATTTAAGGGGAGTATTTTTAGGATGGACCAATTAACTGCCTTCAGAGATTCAATGAAAGATTCTTTGGAGAATTTGAAGAGATTACAGAGCTTATGTTCTTTTGTTAGTTGTGTAATACTCCTGTGGGTATAAGTTGACAGGTGATCACTTAGTGTATTAGGGAGGGTACCTGAAGAGGTAAAATTAGATGGGTTGGTAATCAGAATCCAATTCAGGATAGATTGTTGGGGGTTATTTTTGCAATGTCTTGTTGATGTATTAATAAGCCAAGTGAATCCAAATAGGTTCATGCTGTTGATCACTGAATTTTCAGATAAAGACTGCCAGTCAATGTTTGTATCACACATGTGGATAATTTAACATGTGATTCTATCTGTTATCCAGGATAGTATGTTTTCAGGTATTGGAATGTTCTGTCCAGAGGAGGGGATATATAGCATGGAAATGCATATGCTTTTGGCACTATTAAGATTTAGGAATGAAATTAGAATTTCTGCTTTTTATATTTGGTAAAATTATTGCTATACCACCTGTTTTTTTTTTTTATGTTTTCTATTGAGCCTAATGACATTATTACCAGATGACAGTATTTCAGCATCTTTTATTTCAGGCTTTAGCCATGTCTTAGTTGTGACAAGAATATTTGGGTTGTGTTGGGTCATCCCTGCATGACAATCTTTTATTTTGTTGTATTTGCTTCTAATGTTTACAGTGATTATTTTTAAAACTTTTAAGATGTATTTTATGGTTCAAGGTTTGATTGGGACCTGGGTTGGGGTGGATGTCATCACACCGATGTATGGTGGAGAAAGAAGGTTTGTTTATTATGGAATTTGAGCAGAGATGGGCAGAAGCATTACCTTAACATTGGGACTGATTTTTTTTAGTATTTTGGGGCTACAACAGTGGAATGGTGTTATGGGAAATACATTTGAAGAGATTTTTGAGTAGCTAGAGAGAAGATGGTTGATAGGTGAGGATGAAGTAATGGTTGTGGTGTGTTTATTTATTACTAGTACTGGTGGTGATGCTAGGAATGAGAGAATGAGGATGAATAAAGGAAGAAAACAGCATAATTAGTGCCATAAAAATCTTGCAGTAAGGTGAGGTGAGGTAATGAGCAGTGATAATCATATGGACAATAGGTAGGATTTGATGGGGAAAGAGCAGAGTGATATTTTAGAAGAATTTTGAATAGAAGTGAGTGGGGATGGTATAAAGCAAACCGTTTGTGACTGGATAGAAAGTTAGGTACAGGATAGGAGAGAGAGTAGAGGAGGTGGATTAAGTGAGGAATAAGTGTAGATGTAGTGGGGTGGGTGGGAATTGTGGGGGTAGAGCATGGTAGCATAGTGAAAAGTAAGCATAGTGAGACCTGAATAGAGTGGGTTGGTCCATGGTGGAGTAAGTACCAGGAAACATATCTGTAAAACTGCAGCAAAACAGGTGGTAAGACAAATCCAGATCATTTTAAAAAACAGTATAACAAGCTGGTAAATTGCTGTTAACATATACCTAAGTTAACTGCAAAAGGCAGTACTGTAGTAACTTTGGCTTGAAATAATGCTATAGTAGTCACAGAACAACTGAGATGAGGGGAGGACTGATCAGGTATTTCAGTGGAATGGAGTCACTCCACCCCCACATATGGCTTACTACCAAAACAAACACTCAGTGAAGTAAAATGTTTATGGATATAAAGACAAGGACTTTGAACTCTATAAATACTTGGCATGAGTCACAGCATTTAATTTTATGGCAATGGGCTTTTATTTTCTTTCAGGGATGTTTTATATTGCTAGAGTAAAATATGATAAAGTGTTAATTTAGCTTCACCTTCAGCAGTAATAGGCTTGTGGGTGGTGGTTGTCCCTCCAGCAGATTCATCACTACAATACAGAACACACTAAAGTATAAGTGACAGAAATCGATTAAGTTTAATTTGAGTCTTGAAAATTGCCTTAAATAGATTTTAACTGAAGGTATTGCTTCTTTTGATCTTTTGCAGCTGGAGGTGAAATTTAGCTGTACAAGTTCCTTGGGTAGTGTGATTATGTTAACTTTTCAGCAGCAGTTGTCAGACTTACTGTGTGTTTGGTACACCATGAGAAAGAGCTTAGCAGAAATGAAAAATAATTAGGATTGTTTGCTGGTTGAACTAGATAGATAATGCAGCAGAATATAGACAAATAGTACTTTAAGTAGTGTTTGTTAAACATAAGTAGTGCACTATATTTCAAAGTTGTGCATTTTGGCTTTATAAACCTTAAACAGGAGAATAAGAAAGCTAACAGGAGATGTGTCACATTATGCAAGTTTGAGATTACTAAAATAAAAAATGGAGGCTTCCACAGTTTAGAAGGACAGAAAAAAAATAACTAACAAGAGCTATGTTAGTATGCAAGTGTGGGATTACTGAGATGGAGATTTACAGATTTTAGAAGGACAGGTACAATGCCTGTCTCATTTAGTTCCCACTCTTTACTACACATCATACAGGCTGAAAATGTGATATTCAAGTACTTTAGAATAAGCAGCTTGAGTTTGCAAC
Organism: Protopterus annectens; assembly: GCF_019279795.1. Classification (NCBI taxonomy): domain Eukaryota; kingdom Metazoa; phylum Chordata; order Ceratodontiformes; family Protopteridae; genus Protopterus; species Protopterus annectens. The sequence goes on from NC_056728.1 coordinate 301,345,865, forward strand.
ACATATGGAAAAAACTAGGCAACGGACAAGCTCTTCTCACAAACAGAACTGTCTCACGTTATTAAAAATTGAGGAGACTAGACAGTAACTGCACTGTTCATAAAATATAAAATCAGGTATGACAATTGAAACCTTCAGTAGAAGCAAGGAGAAACATGCAAATATATATACTAGTGACTAGCAGCAGAGAGAAAAAAAATATCACTTAAACAGATGGCAACACACTACAAACGTACTTGCTGTAACTGTGCAGTGCATTAAGCAAAAATTAGATGGTTTCACAGAAACCAACAGCTAAAAGCCAGAAGAAATTTGCTAATATTTTTGTTACACATTAAGACCAGCAAGACAACACTTACAGAATTCAACATAGTAGGAAAAGTAGCTGCAACTGCTGAGTCCTAGAACAAAAAGCCAGTAGAAATGTGTCTGATATATTTACTACACATTAACACTAGAAAGACAACACTTAGCCAGCATTTAACATAGTAGAAGCTTATGTGCAATTGTCCCTAGGGCAAGGATGAACCACAATGAAATAAAGCATATCTGTTAAAAAATTCAAAAATGCAGTGCACCTTATTGTAGAGTGAAACAGCTGGATGTAGAGGGGTTCACTTGGGTCAAAGGGTAGAGAAGATATTTTACATTTGGAGCCAGAAAGACAAAAGTAATTGGACAACTGAAATGAGTGGAGGACAAATCAGGTACTTCAAGGGAATGCAGTTTCTCTCCCACATATGGTTTACCACCAAAAACAATCAGTGAGGTAGAATGATTATGGATACACAGGCAAGGTCTTTGAACTCTATACATACTTGACATGAATCACAGCATTTAATTTTATGGTAATGGGATTTTATTGCCTTTCCAGGGATGTTTAACACTGCTAGAGGAAAATATGGTGAAGTGTTAATTTAGCTTCCCCTTCAGCAATAAAAGGCTTGTGGGTGGGGGTGTCCCTCCAGCAGATTCAGCACTACAATACAGAACACACTAATGTATAAATGAGAGAAAACAATTAAGTTTAGTTTGAGTTTTGGAAATTTCTTTACATAGATTTTAACTGAAGATATTGTTTCTTTAGTACCTTTGAACATTTGCAGATGGAGGTGAAATTTAGCTGTACAAGTTCCTTAGGTAGTGTGATTATGTTACATTTTCAGGGATAGTTGTCAGACTTACTATATGATTGGTACACTTACTGTGGAGTGAAGCAGCTGTATGGAGAGGAATATATAACCAGTCATGGTGATTACTTGACTGAAAACTCTTTTGTATTTTGTTTTTGAGTTGTGGTAAAATTTTATTTGAAGAATTGCATTTTCAGGTAAAGTTATTCTAGTTGTGATATGAATATTCTCCAGCCTTCCTTTAATTTCATTAATGCAGCCATTCAAATTACGTTTCTACATTTTTTAGCATACTATTTGTTGTATGATGCCTAACAACTCAACTGTATATGTTGCATGCTAAACATATAATTCTTTCACTTGGGTATGGTTGCACTTGATTCATATCTAAAGACTTAGCTCATAAAATTAATTTTCCAAGCTGTTAAATTTTATTGACTACCCTGAAATACCTATTAAATATTTTAATTAACTAGAGTTTGCTTGGACATGTAAAACAATAAAATATATATGAGGATTATAAGAGTGTAGTATAAATCCTGTAACAGCCAAATAAAGTTGTCATTTCTATTCAATATATTTCTTTTTAATCATTTCAAATGTATGTTATTTGTTTACATCTGATTGCCTGCTATATTCTAGATATTAAGAAACAGCAGCAAAGGATAACCCGCTACGGATGTAGCTAATAAAGCAGCACTGCAAACTGTACTACATGGTAATGGTTCTTGAGATTCAAAGCCCACAAAATCTTAAATTAGAATACCGGCATGATACCCTTCAATGTCTTGCATGCCATCCATCCACAATTCCTGTTTTCCCATTTTTGTACATGGAGCTGGGGTGTCACTTCAATGCTGACAATCATCTAGAGCCAAGGTTTACACCATCAGGTGGCTAGCCTTGTCACAGTAGCTATTCCACATGACACACTCACACCAATGGCCAATTTAGAGTGTTCAGTCCATCTACTTCATGTCTTTAGAATGAGGGAGGAAAATTGAGCATCCAGAAGAAACCAACATGAACACAGGGAGGACATGCAGACTCTGCACAAAAGCCACCCCAGCTGAGAATCAAATTGCAGAATCTCTTGTTGTGCGGTGACAACATTATCCACCATGCCACTGTGCCACCTATGTCACTTCAATGTCTTGCACTAACTGTACCAAACAAATTTTCTTATACTCGTGTATTATGTACTAAGTTATATGCATCAGTAATTGGATTAATCAATGTTTATACTCAGAAAAATTTACTGTAATTCTACATTTTTTTTCAAAGATATGAATGTTCTTTCTCAATCCATGGCACATAAAAATAAAGTCCTGACTAAGACCCGAATGACCTGGGATCAACTAGACATCTCAGCAGTGAAGGACCCTACAAAGCAAAATATGAGGGGACCAGCTGATAATGGCTCACCTGTCTTGTGGGGAGGGGTGCAGTCTTACCCACTAAAATGCCAGGATATACTGGACAGAAAGCTACACAGTGGCACAGTATAAATAGAGATGTATTGAGGAGGAGTGTAGTAGTATTCAACCTGCATGTGTGTAATGGAGTACATACATTCTGGAAGTCATTACACACCATACAGCAAGGGAGTACACGTCATCTGCCAAGAGAAGGGTTACGATTAAAAATAATTCCAACCAAATTCTAAGCACAGGCCGAAAGAGTATAAAAATATATGTGTCAATATAAAGCTGAAAATATCCCCTTGTCAGAGACAGACAAAAAGAAGAAGAAAAAAGTACAAAAACAAGAATTCCAGTCTATAAACCCTTTACCTGTGAACCAATTTCTCAAATACCGTTTTGGTGTACAGTGTCTTGGTAGCCATCATGCCATTCAAAACTGTCAGTGGCTCCTCATCCAACTAACCCAAATCCATTGTCTTTATTCTAATTATCATTATGAGTCTGTGTATTTGTGACATACTTAACCAGTAAGGTCGGAAGCAGAAGCCTAACTAATAAATTGCATACCTAATCTCCTCATCTGCTCCTATATATAAATAGTGACGCATTTATCTTTTACATTTACTTCCTTAACCCTCCAGTACCAACATATCAAAATAGTTATGCTAGTATCACTGCGACAAGGAATGTATTAAACTGCTCTAGGGAACCTCAGAATGATGATTATTTTTAGACAGCAAAAGCAGCCAACCAGCCCTATATGACCTGTAGATATTAAGTGTTTAAGAGACAGAATCTGCTTTCTATAACTATGCTGCTAAGCTTCTGAAGAATAAAGAAGGGCTTTTAAACAGTAAGGAAGTGTATTCTTGTTTATTAAGAAGTAGTGCACACTGCCTAACATATCTCTCAAACTCTTAGCACAAAAAAATCTGGACAAAGCCAAAAATAATGGCGGTACAAAGGTCCAAAAATAGGAACAAGTTTTAAATATTGCTCCTATAAACGTAGAAGGTTGATTGGATAAGAACTTTTGCATTAGCATGCATTTTCTGAAGGGTATGAAGTCTGAAACTCAAAGGTCTATATTTATTTAGTGACTTTAGTCCAAAATGATTTTCCAAAAAATCTCAAATTTTATAAGGAGCAGACCAAAAATATAAGGTAAAAATCTGGACATTCTGCAAAAATCTGGACAGCTGAGAGATTTGCTATCTAAACAAAAACAAACAAAACTCAGTCTCATTGAATAACCATTTAGCCCTATCAATAGAATCAAGCATGCAACTAAAGTGCATGAAGCTTGATCTAAAATAAATCTGATAATTTAAAGGGAAGCTCCAGGCTTTCCTAAGCACTAAAACTAAAATGAAAGGGTACAGGATCAAACTCAGATTGAGGTGGTGCAATGGTACCATGGTTAGTGCTGCCACCTCACAGCAAGACGTTCTCTGGTTTGATTCTTGGTTAGGGTGCATTCTGTCTGGAGAATGCATGTTCTTGTGGTTTTCCTCCTGGTGCTCTGGTTTCCATCCATATTCTAAAGACATGCACTTGGAGTGTTTCTCCCTGGGCATTCACTGAAAATGGGCTGTGTCGCAGTCAGACTTTCCTGGTAAACAAATGTTAAATGAAGGAGCTGTATATGCTCATAACACAATTTACTTCTTTAGAGTCTGAGGGATGGAAAAATAAAACAAATGCTGAGCATACAAACTAAAAATTTGAAAGATATGAGTGCCTGGCCTGACCATTATTTTTTATGTGGAAGCAAAGTTTGTCTCCCATAACATCCGCATCCAGTTAGGTAAGCAACATTTCAATGACATAATTTATCAAAAAGGATTTAATGCAAGGTCAAAAACAAAAATAATCATTATCCAGAGAAGCAAAGAATCTTAAATATAGTTTTACCTTTCCAAAAGTTCAAGCTCAATGTACTTAAAGGGTGGTATCTAGGCTGAAACAGATAACATAACCATAGATTTTATATGACGTTTTCAACAGACTACCCCCATTCCTGGTCAATACAGACATTCTATCACCATTCCAGAGTGAGATGAACAGGACTCTTTTACCCAAACCAAACAAAATTTAATTCAACAAAAATGGCAATGAAGAATTTTCTTAATCCCTGAGTAAGTAAAAGTCCTTCTCCAGAAGTTTTGCAGCCCACTTATAATTGTTCCTGGTAGCACTAATCCATTTATTTCAAACTTGATTTATAAAAGGTAAAAGAGAGGTAGCAATGAAAACATACTGCTTGGTTTTATCACATTGGTAATCATGAGAAAAAAATCCGGTATTTGCAGTATTTCAGATACCAAAATATCTTTTGAAAATGCATATTGCCAGAGACATTTGACTGTCCAGTAGCGGGTCTTTTGAATGGATCCATGCCTTATATGAATTACAGCATCTTCAATTACAGCTAATGGGATAAGGTCTAATTCCTTCTCGGTTGCTTAATAAGATTATTTGGGGTTCACACTCACACATTATTCTTGCCAAAAAGTTAGTTCCTAACTCAAATTATCCAACAAGAAAATCTTAGTATTGAAGTTTCTGATAATATTTAATCATTTTATGATTAAATATTAATCACACAATTACTTTGTGATTATTTGACATCCTCCAACATCTCTTTTGAGCAAAAATATAATTTGTTTACTTAATAAAATGTCAGGGCTATGGGTTAATTATGCTAAGTCTGAAATAATGTCCTTGAATGATTCTACTCATTCTCTTGAAATGACAGACTAGATATTTTCTGGCCACGGTATGGAACCAGTGACCTTGAAATTAAGATAATTCCTTACAAGAGAAGACAGAATAAATGTATTAGGACTTTCTTTATAGTACGTAGGGACAGGGAGAATGGGATATGGAGAAAGAGGGTATAAGTATTGGGTCATAAAAGGATACAAAGGTAAAATGTTGCCAGAGGAAGAAAAAGAAGTATATAATTTGAACTTAGTGAGTTATATGAGATAGAGAAATATGGGTTAAGAAAGGGGGAGTAGCTATTTTATGGAAGACTGATCAAGGAAATAAATGAAAAAAATGAAATGTGGGGGAGGCATTTAACAGTAGGGAGGCAGATATCCGAAGGTGAAAGAAAATAGAAAGAGGTGATGTCAGAAGAGTATAATAAGGGTGATTTATAAAAGTCTGGGGTGGGACCAGGGCATAGCAGCAATGGAGAAGTTAAAGGAAAGTTAGGTGCAAGAAGAAGAAAATTAGGGAGTTATAGGTGTTTGCAGGAGCAGTGGAAGATGATGAGAAAGGTGGCATCCTATGAGCCAGTAGAAGAGATATATAGGAAATGTTATGCACAAGTGTTAAAGAATAACAGTTAGAGTAAGGAAATGAGGTTGGAAGCTGTATGATAAAGGTTAAGGATGTGGACAGGATGAGGTGGACCAGATACATATGCTGGAATTGTAGGGGGGTGTAGAAAATGGGGAGGTGCAGAAGATGTGGAGGTAGTGCTAAAAAACAAGGGCAATTATTTGATAAACAGTAGAAAAGTCTTTCTGGGATAGAAATAGCTGGATCTAGATGGAAGAAGGAAGAGAAATAGGAATTAATAATGATAGAAAAATGACTGAAGAGGAAGAAAGGCAAAGAGAGCAAAGTGAAAGAAATAAAACTCACAGTGAGATTTGATTGAGATGAAAAACTAGGTAATAAAAATCTGGCTCAGACTGGGTAAGACTATTAAACTGAAAAATCTGATAAAGAAATAGGGTAGAGGAGAAGAGAAGGATGGGGGACTGTATATGGAGAACATGGAAGAGACCATAATGATAAAATAAATAGTCAGACTTAGCATGAGGAAAAGAGGGTGATGGAGGGCAGTAGAATGCAGGAAGCTTTATGGGGGGGGTGAGTTTAACCCTTTCAGATTTCTGGTATGATGTTCTGAAAAAAGTGTGTGCATCACTCAGGAAATCACTTCTGTAAACATTTTGTGTTAAGTGACTAAAATTTGGTGTTTATCTAACATAAGTCAATGGAAAGGTTGCTGAGCAGTGGATTATTGTGCATACGAGACAAAAGTAGACAAGAAACTTTAAAAAGAATGTAATGGGGAACATTTTGCAGAAATGTTATTACTTGACATGAGGTAATTCATGTTACTAACAGACTTTCAAGAGACATTTTTGAAAATATTGAGACTTTCTTCTGTCACTTTGCTGGTGAATATTTTAGGATTGAATCTATGTAGACTAAACAGTTTGTTTTGAGCATGATTTGAAATTTATTGGTGTGAATTTGCATAGGTAATACTGCATGAAATTAATATTTAAATGTGTTTGTAAGTTACATGTTATGCGATTTTTAATGATAAAATGTAGAAATAAATGCTAACAGTTTTCATTCATATAATTCAAGTATGAATGAAAAGGAAGTTATTTTATAAGATTTTTCTCATCTTCTTACAATATTAATAGATATTGTTGTTTTATTCCTTCTTTCACTGATTTAAGAATTAATGCCTTTTCAGAATTCATTAATTATTCTGTGTATACGTTATTTTAAAATGGAAGAAAAGTAATGTGAAAGAGTGTAAGTTAAATGAGGAACAGGGAGTAGCTTAAAAATAAGCAAAATAATCACTTTTTGTAATAAGACCAGGATCAAAATGTTATAGTGTTGAATAATACACACTATGAAGAAATATGTTATTTTAATTTAAATGACTGCCATTTTTGAAAAATCTAGGTAAGAGAGATTATAGCAAGCTATTGAAATGGTACAGCAGATGATGCATAAGGGGGTTGAATTAGGCTGTTTGTCCCCAATACAGCTAAGTACGTATGTGTTTAAAACAAAAATAGAGAGTTACCCTAGTTTTACTGCAATCTCAAAATTCATAAGAAGATAAATAATCACCAAGGTAGACCAACTGTGGCAATATGCTGAAGTTTTTTTTTCTAGAGTTTAAATATTAAAGTTAGTAATTTATTGAATTGTTATCTATTAAAGTCACAATATTTTATTAAAGACTCTATTCACCTTTTACATAGGTTGTTGCATAAGCAGTGGAGACAAGATATGTTTTTTAAAACTAAAAAAACTAAATTCCAGGAAAATTATCAACACAACTGACTAATACTAGAAATTCCTGGGGACCAGGAAGAACTCACTCCACATACATAAGGTCAGATTTAAGCACTTTTGTTCACTGACTTTATTGTAGCATTGAAGTTCTTCAGAAATCAACATACTGACTATGTAATAGGTTTAAATACCCTTGACTAACATTGACTGACATTGATTAACATTGATTGACACTATAGTGAAGGAGGGGATAAGCCTTTGCTACCTTTTCCATCTGAGGATGCACTTGATGTTCAGGTTACCATTAAACCCAGGGGGCATGTCCACTCTCAGATCTATCTGTCATTTGAGTTCTCTGATGTCCAGCAGGAGATTGCTGTCGTCACATAATGGGGAGACTTTATCTAGGACAAGGAACTTGAAGGATGTGTGGGGGCTGTCCCCCCTGCTGTGCCAAGTCAAGGCATTAGTGTTGTCTTGTCTTCTAATAGCCTGGAGATGTTCTCTGATTCTGTAACTGAGTTTTCAGGTGGTCCTGCTCACATAGAATGCTTCACAGTGGGTTCAGATTGCCAGGTATACCACATATGTGGTGTTGCAATTTTATCTTTGGGTGAAATGGATGGAAGCTCTCTTTGATGGCAAAGTGAGGGAAGCTCCCTCTTGGATGAAGAGGCAGTAGATGCAGTAGTTGCAAGGAAGTGTGCCCTGGGAGTCAGTTAAAGTTGTAGACCTATAGGCGGTTCCAAGTTTGAGCCAGCTCTTGAGGGACCTCATCTTTTTGTAACAAAACTTGGGATATGATCCCAATGCCCTTTGGAGTTTTGGGCTGCTGTGAATGATGTTCCAGTTCTTACGGATGATGGACTGGATGTAGTTTGCATCCAGTGAGATGAGCAAAAGGACCCTCAGCTGGTGGGTGATCTTGCTTTTGGAGTGGTTGGCAAAACCATGTGTGAGTATGGGGGTGTGGCAATTGTGCCTGAGTGCTGCTTCCTGGTTGTAGTAGGTGCCTATGATTGAAGGGGGGTAATGTCTGACTGCAAAGAGTCATTTGAGGAAAGAGCTTTCCTTGATGAACTCCTAGTCATCACTTACAATCCCACTGACCCTAACAAACTGACCTTTGATGATGTTCCTCTCCATGAAGCCAGGATGTTGGCTGCTGAAGTTGAGGTAGTTGTTCCTTAATGTGGGTTTCCTGCAGATGGTGGACGAGAACCTTCAGGAGTCTTGACAGCTGGAAAAGGTGACATTCAGAAAGTTGACTTAGGAGCCTGTGTCTCAGACTGTAAAGGTCAGAATGGGAAATCTATCATGAATCCCTTTCTGGAAAGTATTGAGGTCCCAGGGGACCCCCCCCCAAAATGAAAAATATCTTCAATGTATCTCTTGTAAAGGGATACAAATTCAAAGCCCTTGATGTTGGGAAGTGTGTCCACTTTCCAGGCACTTAACACCAGGTTGGCGTATGCAGGTGCCATCTTGGCACCCATGGCCACTCCCTTCTTCTGGTGATAGATTGCATCCTCATACCTAAAAAGTAGTTGTCTAGGACTACCCTGAGTAGTTCACATAGGGTCTGAACTCTGGGGAGGGTGATACCCACATTTTGGGTGAGGTAGGTATGCACCAGTGCCAGCTCTTCACCATGGGGAATATTGGCATTTAAGGAAACAATGTCCAGGGTGACTAGAGTAATGTTGTGGATGCTGATGTGCTGCTGGAACTCATACTCCTCTTTGAGGAACTCCCAGGAGTTCTTATGGTAGCATCTGGAGTGTTGGACAATGGGACAACGAGGTTGAGGTGGAAGTCCAAGAAGTCGAAGATGAACTCCATTTTGGTCCTACTAGATGACACTATGTGTCTGAGGGGGGATCAGTGGCATTCTTGTGGGTTTTGGGAATGCCGAACAGCTTCCCAATAGTGGGGGAGTCAACTCTCATGTAGTCAAACTTGTCTTCCATGATGGCACCCTCCAAGAGAAGTCAGAGGAGTGTGCAGTCTGTATCCTTAAATCTAGTGAGTATGCAGCTTTTGGGGATGGTGTTAAAACTGTTGTCTGTGGACAGTACTGTCTCCATTTTGGTGATGTAAGTACTTTTGCCCATTACCACTATGCCTGCCCCTTTGTCTGCTTTCATAACTCACAGCTTGGGGGGCCGGCCAAGTCAGTGGAGGACTACTCTCTCCTTCTGTGATAGGTTGAACCACTTTGTGCATGGTTTGGCCTCTAGGGACCTCCAAATGTCAATCTCGCACACTTTGGAAAAAATGTTCAGTGAGTTGTTGAGGGTCAGGTTGAAAGTGCCTCTCCTTTTCATGGGGGGATGTGGAGGGTGGCTCTTCTCACTGTCTGTGTCAGAGAAGGAATCACTATCTGCCTGGGTAACCAGTCTGAGAGGTGGTCTAAATGGACCAGGACTAACACTGTATAAACTAGACTCAGCATTTAACTCAGTATTTGACCCAGCACTAAACCCAGTATATGACCCAACATTTATCCTAGCATCTAACCCAGGAGTTAACTCAGCATCTACCCCAGTGCTTGCCCCAGCATTTAACCCAGCATTCAAATCAGCATTCCATTCCACATTAAGATCAACATTTGAGACGGCATAAGAAACAGAATTGCAGTTTGCATCATAGTTAGCATTAAAAACATAGACACCATTTAAACTAGCATAAGAGTCATCATCATACTCAGCATTCAGAACAGTAATAATGTTTTGGCTTACCATTGATATTAATAGTTTATATACAAATATGAAACACAAATGCAGTTTAAAAGCTTTGAAAAATATATTGGTAGTGATATTTCTACATAATATATAACTGTGTATAACTTTGTTTGGCACCTGTATATCTTTGTTTGTTTGAGCCTGTTTGTTTTTGTTGATGAAACATAAACAAATATCTGATTCTACTATAGAGGCATATTTTGTGCCAATATCCATCCATCTATACATCCACCCACAACCCCTTTTTCTCATTTTTTCATATGCTAATTTAGTCAAGGATTTCATGAAGAAAGACATTATATGTACTCATGAGTTGTTTACTAACCACTTTGTTTTTATTGGGTTTTTGTTTTTTTGTACTAATGATTTTTTTTATTTTCTATAAAGTAAATATAAATAAAGCACAAAAATTGTGTCAGATTTGCATGACAATAAATTTGGGTTGAACTTTCATTTTGAGGTTCAGAGTGAAGTTATTAATTACCTTTTCAAACCTCATTTGTAATATTTTCATTAATTTGTTATAGTCAGCATTATTCAGTCTTATTGGCCTCCAACTGTTATTTATAATTTTTTTCCTTTTTCCATATAAACCTTATAATTTCTTCGTATACACTACTTTCCTGGACCCCATTCTCAAGCTATTAATTCAATGGGCAGGATTCACGAAGCCTCCGTGTAAGAGTTATAACTCTTACACGGAAGCTGCAGTTAAACGGAGTGATGTCAGCATGCTCTGCATATTCATGAGAGCATGCCGAATCACACCTAAGGCTAACACGGTCCGTGTAAGACAGTAGGGGGCATGTCCGTAGGCCGAGCCCTGTAAGCGGACACGCCCCCAGAAGAGTAAAAGTGCCCAAAGTAAACACCCACGACAGAGTCCATGGAAATGTGAATAAACACAACACAACACATGCCCCCACAGACTATGAACAGAAAATATATAAATGAACATGTTATAAATTTTCTCTAAATCGTAAAGATGTTTGCCCGTGAGTGCGCTCGTTTGCGCGGGCATGCCCGTAGCGCAGCTACAGTTAGCAGTCACTGGGAAAGCATATAAGAACTAAATATGCAAAGTAAGCCAAGAAGCAATAGCGTAGCGGTAGAGATGTTGGCTGAAGAACAGGCATTCATGGTTCGAGCACCCACAACACCAATTTTTATTTTTAGCAAAATAAGCACGAAACAAGTCCCTGACAAACATGTACACATAAAATCACATTTTATGTAAAATGTAATGAAATAGCCCATTTATATTGAAGAAATGTGAGGTAACAAAACAATAAAAAATGCCAGATGTGCCCATAGCTGAGCTACAGTTTAACATGGTGAGTGCATCTGCCTGTAGGTGAGAAGTGGTTTAACTGGTGTAAAATGAGTGCCCGTAGCTGAGCAGTAGTTTAACAGGTGCAAAATGAGTGCCCGTAGGTGAGCAGTGGTTTAACACGCTGAAACTATGTGCCCCTAGCTGAGCTGAGCTGAGCGTAATATGCATGCTGATAGCCAAATGAGGCTTAAACCAGCGTACCCCGTTTGCGCGGAGCTGCGCACCGTGCAAACAAGCTAACCGACGGGCAACGTTGAGCAAGCCGTATCAAAACTGCCTTTACACAGACACACCCCTCAGCTTGTCTAGACAGTCATAAAAAATAAAAAGTAGTGGCCAGGTTCGAACCCAGGATACTATACACCATAGTCAAGGTACTGAACCACTAAGCCATGACAGCAGTACCTATAAATGCAATAATAGCAAATATATAGGAATGAATACAAACTGGAACATGACAATGCAGGTTTAGTGAAGTTGATACAATTCCAAAATGGCCAATCACATATATGTGTGGGAAAAATGGCCTATATAAGCCCCATAGGCAGGAATACACAGCATAAACGATTGTAGAACTGACTTGCAGCCAGAATGACAGGAGTAGGTGAGGGTAATTGCTGTTGAGCACAGAGTTGGGGCATTGAGGAGTCCAGGTACATGGTCTGGCTCCTAGTCCACAATCATGAGGCCCAACTCATGCAGGGCCAGGTCCTGTGGGGAGCATATAGGGCTGAGGCATGGGACCGGTTGGCTTATGATCTCACCAGTGCCACAGGGATTCCATGGACTGGTGAGCAGGTCCGTCACCACCATGCGGACCTGAAGAGACGCAAGCAGGACCAATTGAAACTTTGGATCCAGGAGGCCCGGCAAATGCCCACTACTGAGTAAGTTACATTTAATTATGTATGTAAGAAATTAAACTAGCTGATATTAGGGAGATGTGTATTCCAATATTACTTCATTTATATTACAGCTGCAGGTGTCCGTTCTGCGAACCGCAGAGCCTTTGGTGATAGGCTGGTGCAGTTGCGCCACCAGGCAGGTCAGTAATGCACTCCCAGTAACTGTAAAGAAATATAAAAGTATGACAGTTAGCAAAAGAGTGCAGTGTAGTCACTAAGTAATAAAATGTGCAAGTAACAGTGTAAAAGTGTTTGCAAGTATTGCTTGATTACAAAAGTGTGTTGCAGTCTGTAATCCAAACAGAAAAATGAAAATGTCTGAAATAAATTCTGAAATAAAGATGCCCCACCTGTAAGAAAATAGTACACAACCTGCAGCAGGCTGAAAAGTACAGCTGCAGAAGATGATCAAATCACATTTGTGAAATATATCCCAGTTGAAATACTGAAACATGACAGAAGTGAGACTGCTGGAAAGGATTGTAATGACTACAGGTAAAACATGTCAATAAAGCCTAGAAGTAAGTACCATCCTGAATAGTAAAATGAAAACAAGTGAGAGAGTGTGAGAAAGTGTCATGAATCCAGCAATACAGTAGTAATAACCCTGAATAAAGTATACTGCAGTCAGTACAGAATGAAATGCATGTGAGAAGCAAAACCAAACAGCGAAATCTGTTCAAAGTGTTGCTGCAGCTGGAATCGTATCCCAAAATCTGGATATGTTGCTCTCAGTCTGCAATATGCAGATAGTATGATTGTCTGATATACCAAACATCCACACTTGTCTATAGCTATATAAAGCAAATGTAGCAGGATGATGTAGCTGAACAAAGCTAGATATGAATGTGTATGAAGAACAATAAAATGTATATTGATGTAGCAGTAACAGTCCTATCACCAAGTTGAAGTAGCTATCATATAGGAAACTGTAGTTAGAACAGTAGTGTGTATATATGTGCAGCTATTAGAAATGTACAGCATATGTATTGATATTTGAAGGTGTTAATATTATTTTCTTCACCCCACCCTATAACCACATATAACCCATTCCACGTGAAAATGGTATGTGCAATCACAATTAACACCCCTGGACATTTGTCCTGTTGGGTCATATATATTTGCAGGCCTGTTGATGCATCTGCCCTGTTCATACATCCAAACCTTATGGCCTGTTGCCATCAATCAACCCTGCATGTTGTTGGACTGTGTATTGCTGTTCAAATTATGCATGTGTTATGCTCGCTGTTCAGTGGTGTGAATATCTGGGTGTTTGGTTAATGGGGATACTAATGCATGCTGTTACAACTAATTGTGAATGGTATTATATGTCACTAACCCAAACTGTCATGACATAATGCAAAACATAGGACGACAGGGAAGGTGGGTTCCAGCGGACCCACCTCTCCCACCTCAGCTGGCGAGTGCACCTGGCACTTGTGCCCAGTCTGGACCCTCCTCCGGTGGCCCTGTGCCACCTGCGGGTGGAAGCGCTGCAGGGGATGGGGCTCTTCCCCCCTCTGCAAGTGTGGCCAGAGGAGAACCACCACTCACCCTCCGTAGTGGCCGGACTGTGGTGCGTAGGGAGATCCAGGACTCTGTTCTTGGGCCCCTACGCCAGCTTGAGGCACAGGTGGCACAACTTACGGGCATGCCTGTTGCCCGGCCTACATAGCCCCCAGCACAGCCCTGTCCTGGGCAGTGAAGGAACAGTGACAACTGCCTATGGCTGGGGATATCAGTTCCACTGTTGCCATCTGTGGGCTCATGGGCTCTGGATATCCAAACCTCCGTCCCCATCAGTTGTGTAACCCCCCCACACGTGTCATACACTGCCCTGTATGCGTCTTGTTTGTCTTGTCTGTTGACCTACCCAACCTACCTCCCCAGCTATACCGACTTCCTTCACCTGACATACCACTCTCACCTGAAAAAAAAAGGGCACTCTGTACCCACAAAAAAATTATGCCCCATACATAGCTGCCCATTCCGCACACATGTCTGCTGGACATGGAAACTACCAATTACAATTGTCTGTACAACAAGTATTATTGTTGTCCTGACACCTCTCTCAGTGGTGGAAGGTTTCAAGTGTCACACCAAATTACATACATATGCACAGCTGTTGCTGATGAAGAAATGGGCAGCTTTGGGCCTTACCTACATCCCTCCTGCAAATCCCAAGCTTGTTTCCCTACTGTCTTACCCTCTTTGTGACCCCTTTTTCACCACTTTCCTGTCTCCCAATTTTCATTTATTTCAAAGGAAATATCGCGGGTGTGCGCCAGAGTAAGCACTGTTAAGCGGTTGTAAGCGGGTGTGTGCATGTGCGCGCGGAGCTGAATGCCAGTGCGCATGCATGAGCTCCGCGCAAACCAGCGCTAACCCGGTTACAACTGCTTAAAAGTGCCTTAGTCACTCTGATTGACAGGTCCTGTAGTCAGTTCAAAAGCAAAATAAAATCCCACTGTCAGTCCCGAACCCAGGACCTTGGAAACAGTAGTCTTTATGACCTACCACTAAGCCATGACTCTTATACAAGAACATTGTGCTAAAATAAATATAACATGTAATAGTAGGGATGAATGTAAAGGGAATATAGGATGTGCAGTGCACAAAGCATGTCATTTAGAATTACTGTCAAAACTAGTGGATTCCCATAATAGTAGTGTGTGAACAGAAACAGCCATGCTAGTTGGTAGCTTGTAGGTAATAATGTCAGTTAATGTACATATATAAATGTATGTATATTTACATATATATATATATATATATATATATATATATATAGTTGTAGGTGTCATTGTGCATACACACTTACTACAGGGAACAGGAGAGAGGAATGGAGAAATGTGAATCTACAACACAGCCTGAATCATGAGAGAGATACTAACCTTTACACTCACAGAACAGTATCCACAGCATACCAGCATGGTCCCCGCCCTTACAATCTGAAAGGGCAACGCCTATCTCACATACCCTTTTATAGCACTGTCCTGAAATCACAGTGAGAACTGCAATCAGTACACAACTGGCTGCATGCAATTAGCAAATGCTGGCTTACAGTTGGTGCAGAGGCCATCACATTGACCTATTCAGATACCTACAAAAGCATCCTGTACTAACACTCCACACATGCAATACGTTCATTGCACTGTCTGGAAGCAGACAGAGGGAGAGAGACAGACAGAGACAGAGAGAAAAAGAAAATACACATGCTACACACTGTGAAACTAAGCTGTCAGCAGTGACAGTAGCAAGCCATGCCAGCAGCAGCAGGAAGCAGAAGCAGTGGTAACGCAACCAGCTGCGACAAACACAGGTAATGAAAAGTAGCAGGTTAATAGTCTGCATACTGTGAACCCTCCAAATGTGTCATAGGTCTGTATCTATAGGTATGTCCATGTGATATGTTGTGTGTACGTAGTTCCACCAAAAGGGGATGACTATATATTACATGTCAGTCAGTGTTAGGCCATGATCCTGGCAGCAGTTGTCTGTGCGTTGCCCTCAGCAATGGCTGTAGTGACTATTTTGAAAGGTCAGCCAGGTTCAAAAGGCAGGATCAGCCCATCACAAAGGCAAACTGGCTGGGAACAAGTGTCTGCAGGTACCCAATATCACTGCATATGCGTCCCATACTGAATAATTCCATAGCTTAGCAGACCCGGCCGGTTATGCATATGATGTGGTAGTTCCCAGGGTCAGTAGAGGTGCCTCCTTAGTGGTGTGGGACCACTGTTGCTGTATGCCAGTGTCCAGGTACATATCCTGTAGTACGGCCAAGATTAATTATCAGTCTTATATGCGGTTGTATGTCCTCTTGGAGTGCATGTAGCACACATCCAGGGATACCATCAGGTCACATTGATGCTGTGTGTTCTGCTTTGCTGAGGGTGGCCCTCACCTGGACATGTGAGATGATAGGGAGGTTACATACAGCTGTGATAAGTATTTCAACTGATGGGGGAGAAGGAGGGGGGATACGTGCACCGAACCTGTCTGCAAGAATGTTGCCAATATCTGTGTGTTTGGTGAATGGTAAGTAGGTGTGTATTAACACAGAGCATATCTGAGGCATTTGGTCCATATGTGTAACATAACTGAAGAAGGCCTTGTGGTTATCCATAGTGTTTGTGGCCATTTCCCTCCCAGAGTAGGCCATGGCCATTGTTATGAGAGACCGTAGCGTATTACCAGTGCTGACCACAGATGCCTTCCCTTAATGTGAATCTGCTCTGTCCTGCAGTAGCCTCCTGTTATTGTTATACAATCTGCGTCTGTCTGGGGTCCACCGGACAGGATGCCTAACCTTTGTGCATAGGGTCTGGGTTAGAAATGTGTGTGCAAGTTCCATGCAATCTGTGGGATGTCCATGGTAAGCATTTGCAAAGGGGTCAGCAGTGTGGGTTGTGGCTTCTACTGGCCCCAGTGTGCTGCATGGATACCATCTCAGTCCTAACAAGTGAATAACTGTCTAATCACATACATATCAAAGTAGTCTACTGTGCTGGTGGTGGTGGTGGGATATGTATATCCAGGCCGAGTAACTTGTGTCCACATCACACTAGTGGATGGTGTCCCACATACAGTACCTTGGGATGAACCCCAGAGTGAGGTTGTGCATTGGACCTGTCGCAGTGTGCTGACCGATGGGGCATGCTACTATGTTGTGTGGAATGTGGCAGGTATTGTTGCACAGGTGTTGGCTGAGCACTGATATCTGTCCATGTACTTGTGTATCCACCATGAGACACACACATGCAAAATATGGGAGTAGTAGTATATCACTACACATGAGTATCATGTATAGTATGTGTGCCATATATTGCTGACATAGTATGCTGATATCCTGTTTGTGTTCTCTTCCAGGGAGATGGCGCATCAGCGTAATCCCGCCTACTCTGCAGCGGAAGATGAGGAGATACACCAGAGCCTGGTGCTGGAGTATGACATACTGTTTTCCCGCACCAGTCAGAATCAGCAGGAGAGGGCTGCACTGTGGCAAGACCTTGTCCGTAGGGTAAATGACACTGGCACGCATAACAGGACATATGAGCAGGTACGACATCACTGCAGTGATTTAATCAGAAATGTCCATCAGCGTGCGTTGGATATCCACAGGCAACAGGTTGCCACAGGAGGTGGGGTGGCCACACATCCCCCCCTCACCAGACTGGAGGGGCTACTCCTAAGTGTTGCGGCTCCAGCCCCGGAACAGCAACAGCAATATTGGCGAAGCTCCTTGATACACACATACTGCCTTATGCTGCAAGACACGGATTACATAGCGACCTCCGCGGGTATCACACAGGTTAGGACACTAACAGTGCTGCTACACAACACCAGCAGTGTACACCGCAAGATGCATGCACTGGACACTGTCCTCAGCACGGTGAACTGCAATGTCTGTGCAGTACCAGAGTCCTGATTCATGGCTCACAGGTGCTACCCATCACTGCCAGGTTATGCCTCATACCATGCCTGTCATCCCCTACACATGTAACACACATGGACAGGGGGGTGGTATCCCAAGGCACCAGAGATACACACACCTCCAGGTTGTTGGCACAGCACAAAGCATCAGGGCCTATTCATGTGCAGCTAACAGTGTGTTGGACTGCCATCTGGTTCATAGCCTGGCACACACAACCCTCCCATACACAGGAAAACCACCTATCCTCCATAACAACACTGGCAATATGACAGTCTCAAGAACTGTCTTTATATGGCTGGACTGCATCCAGCCAAACATTGTGCATGAGCATTACTGTAGCTAGAACACACTAGTTGAAGGGTTCACAGCATGTGGTCACTGAATTGCAGTGGAATGACATGTTACCACTCCCAAAACAGGTGGGAACATGCAGCATCTGTACATCGACTACATGTAGACTATATGGCCCAGACCAGATGTGTATCCCCTGCTGTAGGTGTTTTACCATATACACCCACACTGTATAGACACATACCATGTGCAGCCCCTGCACAGTAAGACACAGTCATATTGTTATGCATTGCAAATACCATTTATCCACTCGAGGCATGTGTCAGACATGGTAACTACTGCAGGTCACAAGTATTTATGTGTATGTGTCACACACATACATCATGTGTGCAATGCCATTGCTGGTTTAGGCAATGGCATGCATTGTTATGCACAAAGACCCACACAAGGTCGTAATGTGTGACACAACCACACGTGGCAGTTGTGGGTTACCAAAACATACCTATCTGTACTCTGACAATGGTAATAGACCCAGTAGCAGAGCACACTATTGGCATTACTGGCCAACTAGCCCTGTTTGGCTGTGCTGATAGTGTGGTGACATCCCCTGTGTTTACTGGGGGAATATGCAGCATCTGGTGTATTGTAGTATTTGCCAAAAGGATCTGTTTTCACACTTGCATTTACACACCCTACTACCCCACACACACACGCACACTTGCCATTTGCAGGATTCATACCCTATCTAACTAGGTCACGACACGTGAGAGAGACGATTAGCGAAGAGCACTATTCGGATTACTAGATGGTTCCTCTTCTCTGGCTGTACTTATAGGGTGCTGACATCATCAGTGTTTTGAAAGGGTAATGTGCATCAGGTAGTGTGATCTCCTGATTGCCAAAACTAACATGTTTTTCTTTCAGAATTGCACACACACAAACTCCCCACATCTAAACACACACACACTTGCAGGTTTTAAACCCCTACCTAACTATGTTATGGCACTTGAGAGTGACGCTGTAGCAGATTGCGCTATTCGGATTACTGGTAGATGTCTCTTCTCCAGCTGTATGTATAGGGTGCTGACATCATCACTGTTTGGAAAGGGTAATGGGCATCATGTAGTGTGATCTCCTGATTTCAAAAAAGCACATGTTTTTCATACAGAATTGCACACACACAGAGTCCCCACATCCAAACACACACACATGCGATTTACAGGTTTCAAACTCCTACCTAACTATATTATGACACTCGGGAGAAATGCGTTAGCAGAGTGCGCTATTCGAAATACTGGGAGGTTTCCCTTCTCCTGCTGTACGTATCGGGTGCTGACATCATCCGTGCTGAGATAGGGGAATGTGCATCCTGTAGAGTGCTTTCACAGATGCCAAAAGGGACATCTCTCTCACACAGACTTGCACACACACTAACCCCCCTCCACACACACTGAGCAGTTGCAGGATTCAAGCCCCTCCCTAACTATATTATGACACTCGTGACAGACACATTAGCAGAGCTCGCTATTTGAATTACTGGGAGGTTTCCCTTCTCCTGCTGTACTTTTAGGGTGCTGACATCATCAGTGTTTAGAAAGGGGAATGGGCATCCTGTACTGTGTTCTCCTAGTTGCCAAAAGGGATGTTTCTTTCATACAGATTTGCACACACACTAACCCCGTCCACACACACTGAGCATTTGTAGGATTCAAACCCCTATCTAATTATGTTATGACACTTGAGACAGACGCATTAGCAAAGTGCGCTATTCGCATTACTGGGAGGTTTTCCTTCTCCTGCTATACTTATAGGGTGCTGACATCATCAGTGTTTAGAAAGGGGAATGTGCATCCTGTACTGTGTTCTCCTAGTTGCCAAAAGGGATATTTCTTTCATACAGACTTGCACACACACTTACCCCCTCCACACACACTGAGCATTTGCAGGATTCAAACCCCTACCTAACTATGCTATGACACTTGAGACAGACGCATTAGCAGAGCACGCTATTTGCATTACTGGGAGGTTTTCCTTCTCCTGCTGTACTTATAGGGTGCTGACATCATCAGTGTTTAGAAAGGGGAATGTGTATCCTGTAGTGTGCTTTCCCAGTTGCCAAAAGGGACATTTCCTCACACAGACTTTTACACACACAAACCCCACTCATCCACACATACACACTGAGCATTTGCAGGATTCAAACCCCTACTTAACTATATTATGACACTTGAGAGAGACGCATTAGCAGAGCGCACTATCTGAATTACTGGGCATCTGCTCTGCACCTGCAGTATTTATAGGGTGCTGACATCTTTATTTCTACAGAGGTATGTACATGTAGTACTACCTGTCAGGTGGGGGATAGTATATATATGCATTTGCAGCCACCTACGTCAGGGTCAGATATGCACATCGCACTGGCAGGTTATGTTCTATACCATGCTTTGTGACCACAGGACCTGTAACACACAACACAACCAGTCCAGAACACCACACCCACATCCAGGACACACACTTAGCTTCCCCTGAAACAGTGCCGGGATATGCAGGTGTTCACATACACCATTCCAGTTGTTAACATCAGGTACAGGCATATTGTGTGTGAGAACTACTCAGGCCTCTACCACTTTACCCTACAGCCACTGCAATTTGTGGGTCCATGTGCTATGGCAGAACCACACACCACAGCCACATGGGGGAATACATATTGCACCTATCCATCTGCAACATGGGTACTCACTGTTCCACACCAGAGGTAGACCACCATTGTTGATATCTGACCATACCCACCTTTCCCTGGACATCCATATCCCATCTCCACCCCCAGGCAAGGTTGTCACTGCACACAAACTGTATTTAGCACAAGCAGTCTTATTGGCCTCCAACTGTTATTTATAATTTTTTTCCTTTTTCCATATAAACCTTATAATTTCTTCGTATACACTACTTTCCTGGACCCCATTCTCAAGCTATTAATTCAATGGGCAGGATTCACGAAGCCTCCGTGTAAGAGTTATAACTCTTACACGGAAGCTGCAGTTAAACGGAGTGATGTCAGCATGCTCTGCATATTCATGAGAGCATGCCGAATCACACCTAAGGCTAACACGGTCCGTGTAAGACAGTAGGGGGCATGTCCGTAGGCCGAGCCCTGTAAGCGGACACGCCCCCAGAAGAGTAAAAGTGCCCAAAGTAAACACCCACGACAGAGTCCATGGAAATGTGAATAAACACAACACAACACATGCCCCCACAGACTATGAACAGAAAATATATAAATGAACATGTTATAAATTTTCTCTAAATCGTAAAGATGTTTGCCCGTGAGTGCTTTTGCTGGCATGCCCGTAAGCGCAGCTACAGTTAGCAGTCACTGGGAAAGCATATAAGAACTAAATATGCAAAGTAAGCCAAGAAGCAATAGCGTAGCGGTAGAGATGTTGGCTGAAGAACAGGCATTCATGGTTCGAGCACCCACAACACCAATTTTATTTTTAGCAAAATAAGCACGAAACAAGTCCCTGACAAACATGTACACATAAAATCACATTTTATGTAAAATGTAATGAAATAGCCCATTTATATTGAAGAAATGTGAGGTAACAAAACAATAAAAAATGCCAGATGTGCCCATAGCTGAGCTACAGTTTAACATGGTGAGTGCATCTGCCTGTAGGTGAGAAGTGGTTTAACTGGTGTAAAATGAGTGCCCGTAGCTGAGCAGTAGTTTAACAGGTGCAAAATGAGTGCCCGTGGGTGAGCAGTGGTTTAACACGCTGAAACTATGTGCCCCTAGCTGAGCTGAGCTGAGCGTAATATGCATGCTGATAGCCAAATGAGGCTTAAACCAGCGCACCCGTTTGCCGAGCTGCGCACCGTGCAAACAAGCTAACCGACGGGCAACGCGTTGAGCAAGCCGTATCAAAACTGCCTTTACACAGACACACCCCTCAGCTTGTCTAGACAGTCATAAAAAATAAAAAGTAGTGGCCAGGTTCGAACCCAGGATACTATACACCATAGTCAAGGTACTGAACCACTAAGCCATGACAGCAGTACCTATAAATGCAATAATAGCAAATATATAGGAATGAATACAAACTGGAACATGACAATGCAGGTTTAGTGAAGTTGATACAATTCCAAAATGGCCAATCACATATATGTGTGGGAAAAATGGCCTATATAAGCCCCATAGGCGGGAATACACAGCATAAACGATTGTAGAACTGACTTGCAGCCAGAATGACAGGAGTAGGTGAGGGTAGTTGCTTTCGAGCACAGAGTTGGGGCATTGAGGAGTCCAGGTACATGGTCTGGCTCCTAGTCCACAATCATGAGGCCCAACTCATGCAGGGCCAGGTCCTGTGGGGAGCATATAGGGCTGAGGCATGGGACCGGTTGGCTTATGATCTCACCAGTGCCACAGGGATTCCATGGACTGGTGAGCAGGTCCGTCACCACCATGCGGACCTGAAGAGACGCAAGCAGGACCAATTGAATCTTTGGATCCAGGAGGCCCGGCAAATGCCCAACGCCCCACTACTGAGTAAGTTACATTTAATTATGTATGTAAGAAATTAAACTAGCTGATATTAGGGAGATGTGTATTCCAATATTACTTCATTTATATTACAGCTGCAGGTGTCCGTTCTGCGAACCGCAGAGCCTTTGGTGATAGGCTGGTGCAGTTGCGCCACCAGGCAGGTCAGTAATGCACTCCCAGTAACTGTAAAGAAATATAAAAGTATGACAGTTAGCAAAAGAGTGCAGTGTAGTCACTAAGTAATAAAATGTGCAAGTAACAGTGTAAAAGTGTTTGCAAGTATTGCTTGATTACAAAAGTGTGTTGCAGTCTGTAATCCAAACAGAAAATGAAAATGTCTGAAATAAATTCTGAAATAAAGATGCCCCACCTGTAAGAAAATAGTACACAACCTGCAGCAGGCTGAAAAGTACAGCTGCAGAAGATGATCAAATCACATTTGTGAAATATATCCCAGTTGAAATACTGAAACATGACAGAAGTGAGACTGCTGGAAAGGATTGTAATGACTACAGGTAAAACATGTCAATAAAGCCTAGAAGTAAGTACCATCCTGAATAGTAAAATGAAAACAAGTGAGAGAGTGTGAGAAAGTGTCATGAATCCAGCAATACAGTAGTAATAACCCCTGAATAAAGTATACTGCAGTCAGTACAGAATGAAATGCATGTGAGAAGCAAAACCAAACAGCGAAATCTGTTCAAAGTGTTGCTGCAGCTGGAATGCGTATCCCAAAATCTGGATATGTTGCTCTCAGTCTGCAATATGCAGATAGTATGATTGTCTGATATACCAAACATCCACACTTGTCTATAGCTATATAAAGCAAATGTAGCAGGATGATGTAGCTGAACAAAGCTAGATATGAATGTGTATGAAGAACAATAAAATGTATATTGATGTAGCAGTAACAGTCCTATCACCAAGTTGAAGTAGCTATCATATAGGAAACTGTAGTTAGAACAGTAGTGTGTATATATGTGCAGCTATTAGAAATGTACAGCATATGTATTGATATTTGAAGGTGTTAATATTATTTTCTTCACCCCACCCTATAACCACATATAACCCATTCCACGTGAAAATGGTATGTGCAATCACAATTAACACCCTGGACATTTGTCCTGTTGGGTCATATATATTTGCAGGCCTGTTGATGCATCTGCCCTGTTCATACATCCAAACCTTATGGCCTGTTGCCATCAATCAACCCTGCATGTTGTTGGACTGTGTATTGCTGTTCAAATTATGCATGTGTTATGCTCGCTGTTCAGTGGTGTGAATATCTGGGTGTTTGGTTAATGGGGATACTAATGCATGCTGTTACAACTAATTGTGAATGGTATTATATGTCACTAACCCAAACTGTCATGACATAATGCAAAACATAGGACGACAGGGAAGGTGGGTTCCAGCGGACCCACCTCTCCCACCTCAGCTGGCGAGTGCACCTGGCACTTGTGCCCAGTCTGGACCCTCCTCCGGTGGCCCTGTGCCACCTGTGGGTGGAAGCGCTGCAGGGGATGGGGCTCTTCCCCCCTCTGCAAGTGTGGCCAGAGGAGAACCACCACTCACCCTCCGTAGTGGCCGGACTGTGGTGCGTAGGGAGATCCAGGACTCTGTTCTTGGGCCCCTACGCCAGCTTGAGGCACAGGTGGCACAACTTACGGGCATGCCTGTTGCCCGGCCTACATAGCCCCCAGCACAGCCCTGTCCTGGGCAGTGAAGGAACAGTGACAACTGCCTATGGCTGGGGATATCAGTTCCACTGTTGCCATCTGTGGGCTCATGGGCTCTGGATATCCAAACCTCCGTCCCCATCAGTTGTGTAACCCCCCCACACGTGTCATACACTGCCCCTGTATGCGTCTTGTTTGTCTTGTCTGTTGACCTACCCAACCTACCTCCCCAGCTATACCGACTTCCTTCACCTGACATACCACTCTCACCTGAAAAAAAAAGGGCACTCTGTACCCACAAAAAAATTATGCCCCATACATAGCTGCCCATTCCGCACACATGTCTGCTGGACATGGAAACTACCAATTACAATTGTCTGTACAACAAGTATTATTGTTGTCCTGACACCTCTCTCAGTGGTGGAAGGTTTCAAGTGTCACACCAAATTACATACATATGCACAGCTGTTGCTGATGAAGAAATGGGCAGCTTTGGGCCTTACCTACATCCCTCCTGCAAATCCCAAGCTTGTTTCCCTACTGTCTTACCCTCTTTGTGACCCCTTTTCACCACTTTCCTGTCTCCCAATTTTCATTTATTTCAAAGGAAATATCGGGTGTGCCAGAGTAAGCACTGTTAAGCGGTTGTAAGCGGGTGTGTGCATGTGCGCTGGAGCTGAATGCCAGCGCATGCATGAGCTCTCGCAAAACCAGCGCTCACCCGGTTACAACTGCTTAAAAGTGCCTTAGTCACTCTGATTGACAGGTCCTGTAGTCAGTTCAAAAGCAAAATAAAATCCCACTGTCATTCCCAACCCAGGACCTTGGAAACAGTAGTCTTTATGACCTACCACTAAGCCATGACTCTTATACAAGAACATTGTGCTAAAATAAATATAACATGTAATAGTAGGGATGAATGTAAAGGGAATATAGGATGTGCAGTGCACAAAGCATGTCATTTAGAATTACTGTCAAAACTAGTGGATTCCCATAATAGTAGTGTGTGAACAGAAACAGCCATGCTAGTTGGTAGCTTGTAGGTAATAATGTCAGTTAATGTACATATATAAATGTATGTATATTTACATATATATATATATATATATATATATATATATATATAGTTGTAGGTGTCATTGTGCATACACACTTACTACAGGGAACAGGAGAGAGGAATGGAGAAATGTGAATCTACAACACAGCCTGAATCATGAGAGAGATACTAACCTTTACACTCACAGAACAGTATCCACAGCATACCAGCATGGTCCCCGCCCTTACAATCTGAAAGGGCAACGCCTATCTCACATACCCTTTTATAGCACTGTCCTGAAATCACAGTGAGAACTGCAATCAGTACACAACTGGCTGCATGCAATTAGCAAATGCTGGCTTACAGTTGGTGCAGAGGCCATCACATTGACCTATTCAGATACCTACAAAAGCATCCTGTACTAACACTCCACACATGCAATACGTTCATTGCACTGTCTGGAAGCAGACAGAGGGAGAGAGACAGACAGAGACAGAGAAAAAGAAAATACACATGCTACACACTGTGAAACTAAGCTGTCAGCAGTGACAGTAGCAAGCCATGCCAGCAGCAGCAGGAAGCAGAAGCAGTGGTAACGCAAACCAGCTGCGACAAACACAGGTAATGAAAAGTAGCAGGTTAATAGTCTGCATACTGTGAACCCTCCAAATGTGTCATAGGTCTGTATCTATAGGTATGTCCATGTGATATGTTGTGTGTACGTAGTTCCACCAAAAGCGGATGACTATATATTACATGTCAGTCACTGTTAGGCCATGATCCTGGCAGCAGTTGTCTGTGCGTTGCCCTCAGCAATGGCTGTAGTGACTATTTTGAAAGGTCAGCCAGGTTCAAAAGGCAGGATCAGCCCATCACAAAGGCAAACTGGCTGGGAACAAGTGTCTGCAGGTACCCAATATCACTGCATATGCGTCCCATACTGAATAATTCCATAGCTTAGCAGACCCGGCCGGTTATGCATATGATGTGGTAGTTCCCAGGGTCAGTAGAGGTGCCTCCTTAGTGGTGTGGGACCACTGTTGCTGTATGCCAGTGTCCAGGTACATATCCTGTAGTACGGCCAAGATTAATTATCAGTCTTATATGCGGTTGTATGTCCTCTTGGAGTGCATGTAGCACACATCCAGGGATACCATCAGGTCACATTGATGCTGTGTGTTCTGCTTTGCTGAGGGTGGCCCTCACCTGGACATGTGAGATGATAGGGAGGTTACATACAGCTGTGATAAGTATTTCAACTGATGGGGGAGAAGGAGGGGGGATACGTGCACCGAACCTGTCTGCAAGAATGTTGCCAATATCTGTGTGTTTGGTGAATGGTAAGTAGGTGTGTATTAACACAGAGCATATCTGAGGCATTTGGTCCATATGTGTAACATAACTGAAGAAGGCCTTGTGGTTATCCATAGTGTTTGTGGCCATTTCCTCCCAGAGTAGGCCATGGCCATTGTTATGAGAGACCGTAGCGTATTACCAGTGCTGACCACAGATGCCTTCCCTTAATGTGAATCTGCTCTGTCCTGCAGTAGCCTCCTGTTATTGTTATACAATCTGCGTCTGTCTGGGGTCCACCGGACAGGATGCCTAACCTTTGTGCATAGGGTCTGGGTTAGAAATGTGTGTGCAAGTTCCATGCAATCTGTGGGATGTCCATGGTAAGCATTTGCAAAGGGGTCAGCAGTGTGGGTTGTGGCTTCTACTGGCCCCAGTGTGCTGCATGGATACCATCTCAGTCCTAACAAGTGAATAACTGTCTAATCACATACATATCAAAGTAGTCTACTGTGCTGGTGGTGGTGGTGGGATATGTATATCCAGGCCGAGTAACTTGTGTCCACATCACACTAGTGGATGGTGTCCCACATACAGTACCTTGGGATGAACCCCCAGAGTGAGGTTGTGCATTGGACCTGTCGCAGTGTGCTGACCGATGGGGCATGCTACTATGTTGTGTGGAATGTGGCAGGTATTGTTGCACAGGTGTTGGCTGAGCACTGATATCTGTCCATGTACTTGTGTATCCACCATGAGACACACACATGCAAAATATGGGAGTAGTAGTATATCACTACACATGAGTATCATGTATAGTATGTGTGCCATATATTGCTGACATAGTATGCTGATATCCTGTTTGTGTTCTCTTCCAGGGAGATGGCGCATCAGCGTAATCCCGCCTACTCTGCAGCGGAAGATGAGGAGATACACCAGAGCCTGGTGCGGGAGTATGACATACTGTTTTCCCGCACCAGTCAGAATCAGCAGGAGAGGGCTGCACTGTGGCAAGACCTTGTCCGTAGGGTAAATGACACTGGCACGCATAACAGGACATATGAGCAGGTACGACATCACTGCAGTGATTTAATCAGAAATGTCCATCAGCGTGCGTTGGATATCCACAGGCAACAGGTTGCCACAGGAGGTGGGGTGGCCACACATCCCCCCCTCACCAGACTGGAGGGGCTACTCCTAAGTGTTGCGGCTCCAGCCCCGGAACAGCAACAGCAATACACATGCATCATGTTGGAGGCTGGATCCACACAGCAGCATGACATGGAGCATACAGGTAATATGCCATATGTACACTTGACTGTTCTGTACACTGTTAGTTTATGCATGTGTAAGGTGTGTCCATGGTATGTAGCTGTCAACATAGTATGTAATTGTGCATGTGTGATATTGGCAATATCAGCAGCTGACGTGTAAAAGACAACTGGTGTACTACTGCACTGTATCATATGCAGTATCAATGGCACAGTTGTGCCCACTGACATTAATTTCATCATTTCTGCAGGTCCCTCCAGGGTTACAGCAAGGCAGGCCATCCATGCTGCTGAGTGTGTTTAACAATACCTATAATAGTCCTGATAGTGCTAGTAACACTAGTGTAACTCAGTAGTGCTCTGTGTGTATACTGCGGGGTGTGCATGTGTGCATGTGTGCAGGTGTGCCTGTGCCCATGTGTGCATGTGTGCATGTGTGCAGGTGTGCCTGTGTCCACGTGTACATGTGTGCATGTGTGCATGTGTGCCTGTGTCCACGTGTGCATGTGTGCATGTGTGCATGTGTGCCTGTGTCCACGTGTGCATGTGTGCATGTGTGCATGTGTACACGTGACCACGTGTGCATGTGTGCATGTGTGCATGTGTCCATGTGTGCATGTGTCCACGTGTGCATGTGTCCACGTGTGCATGTGTGCATGTGTGCCTGTGTCCATGTGTGCATGTGTGCCTGTGTCCATGTGTGCATGTGTCCATGTGTGCACGTGTGCATAAGTGCATCACTGGTAACATTGTGTGGACACTGTAAACTGTGTTTCCTGTCTTCCTCCCACAGGTTCTGGTGCTGCTCTGGTGTCCTGCAGCAGGGAACCTGAATCTGGTGCCACAGGTACTGGTAATGATGATATCTGTGTAATGGTACAGGAAGGTGTGTCAGGGTCCACCATTGGTCAGCCAATTGACAGTACACAGCTGTCAACCCCATCATTGTGCACAGTCATCCTGCCAGTATATCCTTTGTCACCATTGTCCCTAGGTGATGGACAGGATACAGTGGGCATTGACCAGGGTAATGTTTTATCTGTGGCACATGCTTCCCCACACAGCAGCCATGGGCAGGGTCCTGCGATGGTACCACACAGACAGTTGCCCATGGGTTCTCGTGGGAGCATCCATGGGCGTACTCCCTCTGGCAGACGTGCCCAAAGAGGTCTGTCAACCTCAGCTATGTTTCGGGCTGTCATGCAGGCACAGTCGTGTATGGAAAGGTACACCAGACAGGGTCTGAGGGAGCTGAGAGCATGTCGCACAGCCATGACTGACAGTATGCGTGACATTGCGGATGCTATCCGTAATTTCACCGATGTCATAGACAGACATTGTGGGGACATATTACAGCAGTTCCACAACCAAATGTCCATGAGCCAAGGCAATGGTGGGCGGTTGCGGCATCGAAGTGGCCGTATGCCAGCAACAGCAGCAGCTGGCAGTCGGCGCGGATGACAACAGGCCCGCGCACGCCCCCATAGTTCCAGCAGCAGCCCCAGCAATGCTGGGTCTGTGCTGTCATCTGAACGCCCCAGGAGACCACGTGCACGTGGCTCTGGACAGTCCCAACAGGCACCTGTGTCCTGTCAACACACTCCCGCTTCTGATGACAGTACCCAGTCTGGCTTAGTACTGGATACGGTCCGTAGCACCCCTGCCAGGCACATGTACCGTGTCCGTGCCCACAGACACTGATCTGTATGACCTGCCAGGTGCAGTCTGTGGCTGTCCAAAAACCCCTGTATATGGCAGCCATGAGGTGGAACTGTGTGCGTGCATACACACATGCGAAATGTTAACACCTAGGGTGACCACATACACGCACACACTGCACCAACAGTGCCCCACCCTGTACTGCTGCCCCTCACCAAGACACATACACACACATGTCAATTGGTGGTATCAGTGGCAGACTCAGGCATACCTAATTCACATCCTGTGCATATTATGACACTGTGCCACCTCCTGCAATCTCCAACATCATTGCGGGAACAGGTAAACATGTTGCTGATGCACAGGGTGACCACATAGAAGTGTATTAGTAGTATCATGTTGGTAACAGTACAGTGTGCTGATATGACTGTGTGTATATATCCCAGCATGCCTGATGCAGTAACCGTATGACTGTCCTGAATTGTTATCTGCACCCATAGTACGTAGCAAAGTGTAACAGCTGCACATTATTGCATGCCGGTGGTAAGGATGTCAACAGATAGCCACATACATGGGTAGCACAGGGGGGAAGCTAATGCAAGTAGTGATATGCAATGATGGACATGTAGAGTAATGGTGTCAAGTTGCCCACAATGACTATGCAATGTGGATGTTTGCGCATGTTGATATGTGTGCAGTACCAATGTAATCCAAATCACAATTAACTATCACATAATATCAGTTCTACCATGGGCATCTGCGCTGTGCATTCCTGGGTACATGTTGATAGTGCCTACATATTTGCACTGTTACTTACTGTTAGTGTTACCCCTTCTTTGTTGTATAATGAACTACTTCCAGCCCTGCTTACTGTAGCTTTGATTGCATGCATGTTCGCTTGGGGTTCCCTGGAACACTGCTTCCACCTGCAATGCAGAGTTACAGTGCTTCTGTGGACTCCTAGTGACATCTGCATAGTGTACGATATGTATGTCAAGTTTACACATGACAGAACATCACTGTCTGTCCTGTTCGCATGTACATTGCCTGTGACACATTGCACATGTCTTACCTGGCATTTACCCACGTGTGCAGTCATATATGCCAGTGCTACGAAACAGTAGCAGTACACCCACACATACACACCTTCAGTATGTTGTCCCCCATTGGCCCTATGTGTTGGTACTCACCATGGCAATCACACTACTAGGGTAGCATGTGCAAAGGTAACCTGTGAATCACCTCTATGGTCCAGTTGTGGTTTATGTGAGTCATGTGGCAATGTCACAGCTGCCACATGTATGCAGTCAGCCATCACCCTTGGCCAGGAATGTACAACATATGTGTGGGATGCCACCACATAGCCAATCTGGGGACTGAACTCTCTGAACCCAGTAATGCCATACCCTGTCAGGTGGCATGTCATACTACAGTGACTACAATACAAGTCAGACATAGACACGCACTGACAGCATGCTGAACACACTGGGGCATATGTGGGGACTCAGAATAGCATCCTGCCTGAGCATCACACACCTCCGCAGCTGGCACACAGGCATATGTTACGTCGGAACAGAGCACATGCCACACATGGCACACACATCCCGTGTGCCACACACTCACAGCCTGTAGGGCTACACAACACACCTGCTATAGATGTGTCAGGTACCTGTCTTGGGCGCTGCACTGGGGTCCCGCTCAACAGGCTGTATATGGTGAAGGTCACAGTGATATGCCTCAGGGGCACTATGGTCCACCACAAAACACATGCATACAGGTCAGTCAGAGGCATGGACACATATGACTCAGTCATTGACCATGCCACTATGGATGACCTGAGACATACCTCCCTGGACTACATGATAGGGAACATAGAATGGATCTCTCAGCATGTGGCATGGGCCAGTATGAGCCTGATCTTGGTTGCCAACATACCCTCACCAGGTATGCTACCACTATATGTAGGAAGGGTGTTGTATGTCTACATTCTGCTCAGTCTCCAATTTCATTCATAGGGTATCTGCTGGCTGTCAACGTGTGCTTACATGCTAGGGAAGCCACAATGATGTGCAAGGGGCAGCTTGCACGTGACACCCATGGCCCGATGTATATTGGCGAAGCTCCTTGATACACACATACTGCCTTATGCTGCAAGACACGGATTACATAGCGACCTCCGCGGGTATCACACAGGTTAGGACACTAACAGTGCTGCTACACAACACCAGCAGTGTACACCGCAAGATGCATGCACTGGACACTGTCCTCAGCACGGTGAACTGCAATGTCTGTGCAGTACCAGAGTCCTGATTCATGGCTCACAGGTGCAACCCATCACTGCCAGGTTATGCCTCATACCATGCCTGTCATCCCCTACACATGTAACACACATGGACAGGGGGGTGGTATCCCAAGGCACCACAGATACACACACCTCCAGGTTGTTGGCACAGCACAAAGCATCAGGGCCTATTCATGTGCAGCTAACAGTGTGTTGGACTGCCATCTGGTTCATAGCCTGGCACACACAACCCTCCCATACACAGGAAAACCACCTATCCTCCATAACAACACTGGCAATATGACAGTCTCAAGAACTGTCTTTATATGGCTGGACTGCATCCAGCCAAACATTGTGCATGAGCATTACTGTAGCTAGAACACACTAGTTGAAGGGTTCACAGCATGTGGTCACTGAATTGCAGTGGAATGACATGTTACCACTCCCAAAACAGGTGGGAACATGCAGCATCTGTACATCGACTACATGTAGACTATATGGCCCAGACCAGATGTGTATCCCCTGCTGTAGGTGTTTTACCATATACACCCACACTGTATAGACACATACCACGTGCCGCCCTGCACAGTAAGACACAGTCATATTGTTATGCATTGCAAATACCATTTATCCACTCGAGGCATGTGTCAGACATGGTAACTACTGCAGGTCACAAGTATTTATGTGTATGTGTCACACACATACATCATGTGTGCAATGCCATTGCTGGTTTAGGCAATGGCATGCATTGTTATGCACAAAGACCCACACAAGGTCGTAATGTGTGACACAACCACACGTGGCAGTTGTGGGTTACCAAAACATACCTATCTGTACTCTAACAATGGTAATAGACCCAGTAGCAGAGCACACTATTGGCATTACTGGCCAACTAGCCCTGTTTGGCTGTGCTGATAGTGTGGTGACATCCCCTGTGTTTACTGGGGGAATATGCAGCATCTGGTGTATTGTAGTATTTGCCAAAAGGATCTGTTTTCTCACACTTGCATTTACACACACCCTACTACCCCCACACACACACGCACACTTGCCATTTGCAGGATTCATACCCCTATCTAACTAGGTCACGACACGTGAGAGAGACGCATTAGCGAAGAGCACTATTCGGATTACTAGATGGTTCCTCTTCTCTGGCTGTACTTATAGGGTGCTGACATCATCAGTGTTTTGAAAGGGTAATGTGCATCAGGTAGTGTGATCTCCTGATTGCCAAAACTAACATGTTTTTCTTTCAGAATTGCACACACACAAACTCCCCACATCTAAACACACACACACTTGCAGGTTTTAAACCCCTACCTAACTATGTTATGGCACTTGAGAGTGACGCTGTAGCAGATTGCGCTATTCGGATTACTGGTAGATGTCTCTTCTCCAGCTGTATGTATAGGGTGCTGACATCATCACTGTTTGGAAAGGGTAATGGGCATCATGTAGTGTGATCTCCTGATTTCAAAAAAGCACATGTTTTTCATACAGAATTGCACACACACAGAGTCCCCACATCCAAACACACACACATGCGATTTACAGGTTTCAAACTCCTACCTAACTATATTATGACACTCGGGAGAGACGCATTAGCAGAGTGCGCTATTCGAAATACTGGGAGGTTTCCCTTCTCCTGCTGTACGTATCGGGTGCTGACATCATCCGTGCTGAGATAGGGGAATGTGCATCCTGTAGAGTGCTTTCACAGATGCCAAAAGGGACATCTCTCTCACACAGACTTGCACACACACTAACCCCCCTCCACACACACTGAGCAGTTGCAGGATTCAAGCCCCTCCCTAACTATATTATGACACTCGTGACAGACACATTAGCAGAGCTCGCTATTTGAATTACTGGGAGGTTTCCCTTCTCCTGCTGTACTTTTAGGGTGCTGACATCATCAGTGTTTAGAAAGGGGAATGGGCATCCTGTACTGTGTTCTCCTAGTTGCCAAAAGGGATGTTTCTTTCATACAGATTTGCACACACACTAACCCCGTCCACACACACTGAGCATTTGTAGGATTCAAACCCCTATCTAATTATGTTATGACACTTGAGACAGACGCATTAGCAAAGTGCGCTATTCGCATTACTGGGAGGT
Source organism: Protopterus annectens (assembly GCF_019279795.1). Taxonomy (NCBI): domain Eukaryota; kingdom Metazoa; phylum Chordata; order Ceratodontiformes; family Protopteridae; genus Protopterus; species Protopterus annectens. Next base: position 301,380,082 of record NC_056728.1, read on the forward strand.
TTTCCTTCTCCTGCTATACTTATAGGGTGCTGACATCATCAGTGTTTAGAAAGGGGAATGTGCATCCTGTACTGTGTTCTCCTAGTTGCCAAAAGGGATATTTCTTTCATACAGACTTGCACACACACTTACCCCCTCCACACACACTGAGCATTTGCAGGATTCAAACCCCTACCTAACTATGCTATGACACTTGAGACAGACGCATTAGCAGAGCACGCTATTTGCATTACTGGGAGGTTTTCCTTCTCCTGCTGTACTTATAGGGTGCTGACATCATCAGTGTTTAGAAAGGGGAATGTGTATCCTGTAGTGTGCTTTCCCAGTTGCCAAAAGGGACATTTCCCTCACACAGACTTTTACACACACAAACCCCACTCATCCACACATACACACTGAGCATTTGCAGGATTCAAACCCCTACTTAACTATATTATGACACTTGAGAGAGACGCATTAGCAGAGCGCACTATCTGAATTACTGGGCATCTGCTCTGCACCTGCAGTATTTATAGGGTGCTGACATCTTTATTTCTACAGAGGTATGTACATGTAGTACTACCTGTCAGGTGGGGGATAGTATATATATGCATTTGCAGCCACCTACGTCAGGGTCAGATATGCACATCGCACTGGCAGGTTATGTTCTATACCATGCTTTGTGACCACAGGACCTGTAACACACAACACAACCAGTCCAGAACACCACACCCACATCCAGGACACACACTTAGCTTCCCCTGAAACAGTGCCGGGATATGCAGGTGTTCACATACACCATTCCAGTTGTTAACATCAGGTACAGGCATATTGTGTGTGAGAACTACTCAGGCCTCTACCACTTTACCCTACAGCCACTGCAATTTGTGGGTCCATGTGCTATGGCAGAACCACACACCACAGCCACATGGGGGAATACATATTGCACCTATCCATCTGCAACATGGGTACTCACTGTTCCACACCAGAGGTAGACCACCATTGTTGATATCTGACCATACCCACCTTTCCCTGGACATCCATATCCCATCTCCACCCCCAGGCAAGGTTGTCACTGCACACAAACTGTATTTAGCACAAGCAGACTCTACACTTGTGAAGACTGGGGTGGATGACTTCAGAGGACCCATGCTGGGGGACTATACTGGCCACTCAGCATAATCCTTGACAATTACATTCTATGAGCATGTGTACAGTTTGCATTGATCATGCTATCCCACATATACCAATGACTGCTCCACAACAAGACACCTGTCAGGTGTACACCAGCCATATATGAGCCGTACAACAGACAGAGTGAGCTAATACATTGCAGAGCTGTAGCCCACAGAGGGAGGACATCTGTGAACAGTTCCGGCACGGCACTTCATTCACACATAATCATCACAACACAGTGTTGACAGTGGAATTGTCCAGAGAATGCAGATAGGGCTCCCCTCAGTCTGTTATTGATGGCCACTTACTGTTAGAGATCCTCAGCAACCCTCTTCCAGCACACTCCAACAACATGGCTGTGGCTTAGCACATACAAACCCTGGGATGTCCACTGTGCCCCTGCTTGACAGAGGCACAGCTCACTAGCCTCACACGTTGCCTTATGTGACCTACTTTACAGTGGCACAGTAGCCTACTGTACTGGGGATGCAGATGCCAAGCACGCTCTGGCTGAGCTGTCATTCCCTAGGGCAACAAGCCTAGTATTGACCTCTACACCCATATGTTCAATTGTCGGATGCAAAATATTTGTTGTGCTGTTCTACTGTTTGCAGGTCTTTATTGCCATAGCATTCCCTGTTCCTATGACCAACTTGTGTATCTGTGGAAGATGTTTGCATATGACGGCGATCCACTATATCACCTATGTCTCTGTAGTCATTTACTGTGTGCACTGGGCAGATTGCTGTGTTGTGGTTGGTTCCTGGACTGACACGTACAAATACCAGATATGTGTGGCCAACTGCTAAACGGAGATATGGCCTAAGTGTGTGAGCATGCCCAGTTCAGCCTTTCCATGGCATGTTGTCTGACATATGCCTCATTTATCAAAGTGTGTGAGCATGCCCAGTGTGAGCTTTCCATATGTTGCACTCTGAAGTCCACCACATATTGGGGTGTGTGTGAACTTCAACAATATCTCACGTTTATGGTTGTGTGTTGGGTGTCATGTTGTGTACTAACTGGCCAACTGCTTCGTGTCTGCCACAACAGGGATTATACTGCGCCTGCAGGGATTGCATGGGATACTTTGCAGACAGTTGTCAACATACTTTCATAATGACCTAACACTGTAGTACCATATAGTGTACTGGTTCAGTACTTTCACTGTGGTGGACAGTATCCTGGGCTTTAGCCCTATGACTGCTTGACATCTTCATATTGAGCACAACAGACTGTGTAGGGGCCAGTTGTGCACATATGACCATGTTGCATTATGTTCGGATATGGACTACCTACACCAGGCTCGTCCAACATTGGTAGTGTATTCCACAACATGGGTGGACATTGGCAAACACTAGCGATGTTCCCTAGGCCATTTCTGATGCTAGTCACAGGGTGTGTCTGTCCTTCGACACACATTGTAACTGGAGTTTGCCATGACATATGTCATGGTTAGTATACTGTGCCTCCGCCTACCTCTGACATAACAGTGATACCCAGGGTTAGCCTACCATCTCCCATCCACTCATCAGGATTCCTCTTGAGGGGTGTTGATAGGTGACTATCCGGATGACCTGTACCGGGAGTTTACTGAAGAGTGGGGGTGCCTTCTGTGTTATGGATCATTCTGTACAGCTTGTCCTATGTATGTCAGTGCTGGGGTTCAGGTCTCTCATGTGCATAGCTCACTGCCATTCAGATTGTACAAGGTGCAGCATGTTCATTGATTCCAGGTTGGACATGGCTTCATACATCAGGCACAGCTTGCCTGTAGCTGGGCATTATGGCAGTGTGTGGGGCTGCAGTTTGTTTACTCATGAAACACATGGCATCTGTTCATGCTCTTTGCTACTCCTGGTGGGGTACTGTTGTGGACTTTACAGTTGATGGAGGTGTCTGCTGAGGTATATCCCACAGGGGCTATTGTAGTCAATTGTGACGCTGATGGAGGATGACTGCAGAGCCACAGTGACCTCCCCTTATCTACATCTGCCAACCTTCATGTTTGGGTGGGTATATAGTATGTTTCTGCAAACACTACAGCCACATGTTTGTCCAGTGCAGGATATCTATCACCTTTTATCCCCAGGTCTCTCATTACATGTTAGGTACATAATGGGTTAACACCTGTGTGGTAATTTGTGGGCACTTACTGTATATCCACGGTGGTTGTCTATACACAGTTCTGCAATTAGCTTGCTGACATGGCTATGGCTCCAGTTGTCTGTTTGTAGGTGGCCCTTTTGTGGGTTGCTTGTGTCAGCTGGGGGTCGGATATGGTGGGCTGTTTGTACTCCTCTGCATACATATTCAGTCACAGTCCTTCCATGTTGGCCTATACCTATGGGACATATATACAGAACGGGGGGGGGGGCAGGACCAGGCCTTGTGGGATGCCACTCATATCTGCTTTGTAGTCTGACATGGATGCAGCATGTCTGACCATGTCAGTTCTGTCCTTGGTCTGGTTTGCAACCCCTCTACTGACATAGGGGTATATATTTAAGCTGGTGAACATATCCATACTGCACTCATAGGGTATTGTCTATAAGCATATGCACGGTCCAGCTACGCTGTGTGGACCACATTGCCCTCATCAATGACCTTAATGACTGCTTCAAATGGGTCAAACATGTTTAGGGGCAGGATCTGCAGTTATGACAGCCACACTGTGTAGGGTCCAGTATCAGTAGGTCCACAATAGCTTTCTGTTTGCGGTACATACTGATCCTTTCCATAGCTGTGCAGACCAAGCTTGTCAGGATCCTGGGGTGGTAGTTTGCAGTATCCATTCAGGCAACACCTTTGTTGTGAAGGACCACTGTTGTTGTACACTGCTCTTTGGGTACATATCCTGTGGTAAGGCTGACATTGGGCAGTAGTGTGATTTGGCATTCCATTATTCTTGGAGTCCATGTTGGCCTCAGCCCAGGACACCATCACATACCTTTGCTGCTGTGTGTTTTGCTTTGCAGATGATGGTTGTTACCTCAGCATCTGCAATGTCAGCGGACCAGCAGTCTGCTGGGATAGATATTTTGCATTCTGGGGGGGGGGTGTTTGCACTGCACCTGTCAGGTTGTACGTTGGCAATATGTGTGTGTGTTTGGTATGTTGTTTGTAATATCTGTGTGATTCGGAGCATATCTGTGGATGCCCAACATGGTTCCTACCATCAGTTAAGTAAGCCTTGTGATTATCCTTAGTGTCCTGTACAATTTGTATCTTCATAGGTTCATGGGTTCATACTAGGTTATCCACCCTAGGGCATTAGTAAGCCTAGCCAGAGTGTGTGTGTCTTTCGCCACCCCTTGCTATGTGACTATTATGGCCATTTATGACTTTCTTTACTGTGCCTCTGTCTGGTCGTGACACAGTGAAGACCCCCAGTAAACATGTACGATCATCTATCCACTTGGCAATATTCCTGTTGAGGGGTGTCAGTGAGGGGCTCTGCCTAACTTGGATTGGGATCCTGTTTCTGGGTGTGGGGAGCCTCTGTTTTATGTATCTGTCCCTCCAGCACATCCTACTTCATTATGCGTTGAGGCTGACATCTGTCACTCTCACAGCTCCAATGGCTTTGATTTCCTGTGGTGGAGCATGTCCATTACTCCTGTGTTGGACATGGCCTTGTACAACAGACATACAATGCCTCTGTGTAGGCGGTCTGTGACTGCATTCAGCTGGGTTGTCTACAGCCAGGCAGCATATGACATATATTTCACACCCTTTATCCTCTTGGTGGGGTAACTATGAGGTCTTCCGAACCGCTGCAGGTGTCACTTCCGGTACATCCCATATGAGTCATTGTACTAGATTATGGGTCTGATAAGGGAACAGTACAGTGGCACAGTGACCTCTGTTGATGTAGATGTGAATCCTTTCATGATACGGTGTCCAATATCGACAATCTTCCTAGCCACATTGGCATTGTGAGTGTCGCATGACAGATTACTGTCGACTTGTGTCCCTAGGTCCCTGATTACTCCTTGAATACATAATGGTTTGCCACCTACGTGGTAATTTGTGTGTACCTTGTCTGGTATTTGGTGGGACATTCATACTGTCCAGTGTCTTCAGGATGTCTGGGTGGAGTTCTTGTGTGTGAGAGTGTGGTCTGTCGCATGCTACAGACTGTACAGCAGTTTTGACTACACTTAGGTGCACATGGGTGGTCTCCGCTGCTTTGTGCATTGTCAGTTACCTGGCCGTATGGGTGTCTGTGCTGCATATGGACACTCCCCCTCCTTTGATGTTTTGGTCCAGGTGTTGGGGCCATAACGCATGATATGTGGTATAACCTGGCAGTGCTGGTGTGCTATCACTAGGCTTGCAGCAGGCTTCTGTCACTGCACAGACATCGATGTTCTCCATAATGGGAAGTGCCTTGAGGGCATGCATATTGCAGTTTACACATCTGGCATTGGTCAGCATTACCTTTATGATTACCCTTATGTTTCTTACCACTTATGTTTTCTAGGGTGGTGGGTAGTCTTTTTGGCCTTGCCTACATACGGCTCTGTGGAGGTGGCAAAGGCCTTGTCCAGTATCCAGACGCACAGGGATAACAGGTGCAAGCCATCCCTGGAACAGCAGCATGGCTTGTCATGCTTGACATCTCAAGCAGACAGACATTAGACCCTCTTGGACTGACAGCTGTAACTGTGCCAGCTGTTAAACATGATCATTCTGTGTTTGTACTGTGGCATCATTCTTGGTGAGGGTTGGATGCTGCACATGGCCAGTGTCATACCAGCCTGGGGTACATAATCAGAGAGCTCATACATGTCTCTTTTCATGTAGACCAGGGAGGTACATCTCAGGTCATTCACACCAGCATGGACATTGAGTGCATCATATTTCTGCTTGCTTTGGGGTGACCTGCGTACTTGTGTTATGTGGCATTTTGTGGCAGCCTACAGGCAGCTTACTCTACCCTTTCCCTTGTTCAGTCTGGTGAGTGGGACAGCAGTTTGTCTGCCTATACAGACACCTATTACAACTGTATCAGGCATGTTGTTTCTCCTTCTGGCCTGTGACTGTTTGGCACACCAGCTTTGTGTACTATGCATTGCATGTGCTATGTTTGGAGGTTGTGGTTGCTTGTGATCTGCTTTGGAGGCTTCTGTTGGTGTGGTGTGTTTGTAATTAGGGCTTCTGGGAATGTTTTTCTGTGTTTATGTGTTTGGTTTACAGTTGTGGTAGGTCTATGTGGGACTGGGTTTGTGGTGTATGTGGTTACCTTCTCCTCCTGACTAGTTTTGACAGTACTGAGTTGGGGGAGCTCAACCTCTGGTTTGGATACATGGTTGCATCTATCACATATATTTATATTTATTGGGGGGAGTTGTGGTTGTCTGTGTACTTGGGGCAGGTGTCACATTGCCTCTGGATTCACAGATTCTACTTGTTGTGGCTGGACTTAGTGGATTGTATGTGTGGACATATGTTATTGCCATACTACTGGTCAGTGATTACTTCCCTTTTAATGTTTGCTCTATCATGTGGTAGCTTCCTCATTCTCTTGCATGGTTTGGTAATGGCTGGAGTCCAGCATGCCAGATGCCTGCGTGTATGGCATTGTGTGTTGTTGTTATTTGTGACTGCATACTCCAAGCATTCCTGGCTGTGTTCATGGAATGCCTGTATAACATGTTCTGTGGTGTGTCCCATATTCTGCACTTGCACAGGGCCTTTCGTGGATTCCACATCGGTTTGGAGGGCTGCAACCTATGCTTTACACATGTTTTTCACTGTGGTATTCTGGCCAGGGACTGGGGTCGGGATGTGTATATGCAGTGTGATTACTCTATGGTCTGGTCTTACCGGTGAAGGATACACTTCTCATCTTGCCATCCAGTACACATGTTGCTGATTATCACATCCAGTATGCTTACCCCTTTTGTGGGAGTGGTTCGTTGTTCTTCGGCATTTTGGTTTATGGATTCTGGGAACTTTTCTCTGACTGTGTTGGTGCTAGTATAATGCTCCCAGTGTAAGTCTGGGTATTTTCACTCAAGCAATATAATGTTGTTTTGGGGGCTTGATATATTCATGTATTCCAACATGGGCCAGGTGCAGTTCCTGGTATTAGGACAGTAGTCCGCAGCAGGCTATATACTGGGAGGTGGTTTTAGCCATTGGTATTTGACCATGGCTAATCCATGCTGCTTCTTGTTGTGGTACCAACATGCGGGTGTGGTTATCCTTGACATTTATTGCTAGTCACCCTCCTTTTGTAGCTTGTTCCATGTTTTGCAGCTGTACAGCACAGTATGAGGTGTGACCTGGTAGTGTTACGGTGCTGATGTGAGCCTTGACCCAGTTCTCTATTACAGGACTGATATCTACATTCTCCATACTGTGTGCATTTACACTGCACACATCTTGCTGTTTAGACTTCTGGCATTGGGTAGCATTACATCTAGGTTCCTATCCCTTGTGGTACCTATGAAGGTGGGTTTGTGTTTTGAGACTTACCTATTCAGGGCATGCTGTGGGTACTGACAGCCTTTGCCAGTATCCATGGGGCATGGAATGATAGGTGCACACCACCCCTAGCAGGTGGTGCATCATGTCATGCTCCGCATGTCTTCCCAGCCTGAAACACATTGGCTCCCCTTTGACTAACTGCATTACTTCAGCCAGTTATTGCACTTGATCATCCCATCGTCATTTTGTGGCTTCATGCTTGGTGTGGGTGGATGTTAGTCAGGGTGCTCAGGTGTGCATATAGTACATGGTGTTACATTACTTAACACATGGCATTCATGCCTCAGGTGGTGCTGCAGGGCTGCCTCTGTCGGATGCGCATATTACACTTCCCTGTACATGTTTATGAGCAGGTCATGTCAGTTTAGGCATCCATGTTATTATTTGAGTGAGTCAGAGAGGGTATCATTCCCAGGGATCCTGCTGAGCCAGTGTATGTGCTATGCGTTGCCTCTTTGCCAAGGCCAGGGCATACTGGGCACGCCTCCTTCTGCCTACCGGGGCAGGCTCAGGTTGTTCCTCCTCTGAGTCATGCTCTGCCTGTGATGGCCTTGGCAATGGTGGGGGGCTGTTTGGCCCAGCCCTATGCTGGTCCTGCTGCAGCTGTTTTCGCAAGATCATATTATGTAGCATAGCACATACCATGACAATTTGGGTACATGTAGTTGGTGTGTACTGCAAGGCTTCAACAGATGTGTCCAGACACCGGAACCGTGACTTGAGCAGCCCAAAGACACTCTCTATTACATTACGTGTTTGTGCGTGTGCCTCATTATGGCGTTCCTGTTCAGGTGTGTGTGTGTTTCTGATGGGTGTCATCAGCCACGGCTTCAGTGCATAACCTGCATCCCCCACTAGGTGTCCGTGTGGGATGTCCCCATTGGCAAATGTCTGGTACAGCTGCGTCAAATGCCAGATGTGGGAATCATGGTAACTCCCAGGGCAGCCAGCACACACATTCATTATTATGCCCTGGGCATCACACACGACCTGGCAGTTGATGGAGGGGAAGCCCTTGTGGTTAATGTAGGCCCTACCCCGCTCACCGACTGGTGCTTTGATGCGTATTTGATGCACCCACTACCTCAGGGTATTCCGCTATTTGCTGGAAGAGACGCATATTGCTGGCCAATACCTCACAGGCATTGGGGAAATATACATGATCACCGACATGTGCTGACATGGCATCCAGGAACTGGTGCAGTACCCTGGAGGCTGATGCCTGTGATATCCCCATCATATCGCCAGTTGGTCTCTGGAAGGTACCTGTTGCTAGTATTCTTAGGCCAACACATACCTTGGTTTCCACTGGGATGGGTTCCCCTCTGTTGGTTCTGTGTGTGAGGTGTGGCCTGCACAGCTCAACTATTTGCTGCAGGAGCTCTCTGTCCACTCTATAGTGCTCTACTATCTCCAGCTCATGTAACCCGTGGTAGGTGACCCTGGGCCTGTACACTCTTCTCCGTCTCCTCAGTGTGGGTTGTCTGGCACCATCTGCATTGTCACCACCCTCAGCAAGTCGCCTATGTCTCATTATGACAGCTATGGCAGCCCCTAACATTTCTGCTCGGAGTGAAGCTTTTTCAGTTTTCACTTCTATTAGCTTACTCCTGTCTTGCAGTGTCTCTTAAGAGAAACATCCTGCACTATTGTTTGCAGAGTTTTAAGTGCTGGGCTGGGCTACTATTCTGCCTGTGTAATTGCCTGCTTCTAATTGTTTTCACCTGCTAGCTTCAGCAGAAATCTTTGCTAGCTTCCTACTAATTCTGTTGCTTCCTTTTTCCTTTCTGTTTCCTCAGGGGGGAGCAACGTGCATACCAGCAGAAACACGCTCACAGTGGCTTACATGCACGCACATTTGCTTACACGGTTCAGAATCTACTTATTCGGGTAAAAACGCGCGCGCACCCACGCAAACTGTGTTGCAAGTCTGCCAACAGCCTCCTACATGTTCAGCCTGCCCTACACGCGCGCACACCAGCGCAAACAGTGTTAAACATCTACCAACACGCTCCCACATGCTCAGTCTGCCTTACATGCGTGCACACTGCCCTACTCACACTTCATGGCGCACACACATGCGCATGCACGCCCAGCAAGAAACTTTAGTGTAAGTAACAGTGTACACCTTCCATTTCTTGACTTTCTCACACTTATCTTGTGGCACTCCTCTTTCCCTGATCTGTGTCTGTCATCTGTCCTGTTACACTGACCTCCAATGAACTGCATTTCTTTCTACCATTCCCCCCTGTGATGTCACCAATCTCCTACTCTATTCCTCTCCCTTATGTATCTCTTACACTATTCAGACTGTGCTCATTTGCTATGTGACTGTGAGATTCAGTATCCTAACCCTCATTTACATGAGATTGCCTACTAATGCTTAGTTACATTTCTTACACTCAGCTTCCCCCCTTAGCAACCACTACACGGTGGCCATGTTGTTTTTGGTCTGCTGGTCCCTGCATTGTCATTCCATGTATTGCATAAAACCCACATTTGTGGGTTTATAACCTTCATTTTTATGTTTTATACAGTGCAGCCCATTTGCGCGGGGCTGCGCTGGGTTTAAACATCGGCCGAAAAAAAAATTATAGTTTTATTATTTTTGCATCGGGTTACCTTGCCAATGGCCACATATTTTGGCCATTGGCATGCTGCCTGAGACATATGCACCCTTTATTTGGAGCTGACATCGCTCCATTGTGAAATTTGCAGAAACGTACTCAGTTGTCAACTGAGTACATTTCTGCAGCTAAAACGTCTCTTACACGGGCTGGTTTCTGCTTCATGGATCACTAAAATACCTCATTTGCATACCTTTCAGCTGCAAGTGAGGTATTTAGCATGTCCACGCCCAGTCTGTGTAAGAGACGTTTTAGTTGGTCTCTTACACGGAGTTTAGGGCTGTTCCTGGATTGCGAGGCTTGCATGGAGTGTTACACGTCTCTTACACTCCATGCAAGTCTTCGTGAATCCTGCCCAATATTTAAAAAAAACTTTTTATTCATTAAATGTTTTATATACATTATAAACCACACCATCTTTCCCTGGTGATGAGCCCACATTTAATATCTTAAGCACACTAATTCATCCAAAGTAATTTAGTGTGCAAACTTTCAATTACTTTGATGGAAACATTTTTCACACCTATACATTGTTACCTTCAGCTATGCTTTCTCTGTACACCCTCTTGACAAAAGTTTTCATGATATCCATAATATCTTTTTGATTGTACTTTATTTCTCCTCTCAAATCGTACAACTGTCATATTTTGCCATTTTGCCAGCTGTGGAAATACAACTTCCTTCTTTCCAGAAACAACATACTTTGTTTATACAATAATTTCTTGAATTTCTTTTTGTCTTTCTCATAAATCTCTCTTTTGTTACAGACGAAATGGCTATTATTTTCTTACAAACTATTCAACATACTTCAATCATTTTATACATTTTTTCTTTTATTTCCTTAGTGACACTTCCAAACATAGATATTTCTGCACTTTTATTTAAGTGTAACGCACAACTCTGTCCAAGACGTGTGAAAAGATTTCATAGTATAATGTTCCTTCCAAAACTGTCCAACGTCCAAATTCATTTCATCTGTCTGTAACATATTTCCCAATAATCTTTTTAAACCTTTTCCTTTTTTATAGTATCGTCATTTTTCTTCCAATTCCATCCAAATACACAAATGATCTGGAAACACTTTGAACATAATACCAGTGTTTTTTTCTGTATGATGCCCAGACATCAAAACTAGTCTATCTCTGATTTCAGTAAAATGTATTGCATTCCATAGTCTTAAGCCAAACAACTTTACTACTTCCTGCAATTTTTTTAACGCCATGATTCATTTTTTGTCTAATTATTCCTCAAATCATAGTTAAGATCTCACAAAATAATAATGTAAATGTTGACCATAACAGAAGGCATTATTATCTTAAATAACTCTTCCCTTTCCTTGTCATCTGTGCATACATATTTTATTTATTTACTTATTGACATTTCATTACCAGGAAAGTCCAACTGGTAGGTGTCCATTTCCATTGAGGACCAGAGAGAAAAGCTCCAAAGTATTACAAAAACATTTTCAGAACAATAACTTTACAATCTTCAAAAATAATGCAATATTAAAAAAATTCTATAGTTTAAACAGTTATATCAAATTAAACATAATATGAAAATATTGGCTAAGAATAGATACAATTTATATGAAAATGATTTGATATTTAGAGAAATTTTAGCCAGTTTAGAGAAATTAAAGGTAAATTAGTATAATACAAACAGGATTTGAAATATGGAGTGGGGAAAAATATTATTATGGTATATAAAGATAGACAGTGAGTCATGGTAGAAAATTAATTGCAGTAAGGAAATCAGTGAAGACGGGTGTGTAATGCTTGAATAGGTACTTGTTCTTATTTAGGCATGCAGTTTATCTTGGAGTTGTGCAAAAGCAGACACAGATTTTTGCTATGAAGTCTTTCAAAATGGTTTTAAATGACTGGATGGAGGATATTGATCTGATGGCTACAGACAAGGACTTCCAGGCCTTACCAACATGGTAATCATGATAACCCCCTATTAGTCTGAATCCATTGTTTTCCCATCTGATATCTAACACATTTATTCTTCCAGTGCAAACAATGTGAGTGTCTCATATTTTCAGTCTATCATTAAATAAAAATGTAAGTCCTTAACATCGTTAATTTCCTAACTTACATACAATTTTGTGACAATATAATATTTCAGCTTGTTCTCTGTCTTCTAGGTGTGTAAACCTTGTGTCTTGTAAACAGACAGTATCAGTGCATAAACCTATACACCATTCCAATAGTGATAATCATCTGAACTTATTTTCAATTCTTTTGACATTAATTGTGAACATTCCAACATTATTCTTTCCTTTGTTAGTTTTTGGCAGAATATTCCATACAATTATATTTGCATAAATACACTTTAATTTCCTTGCTCTTACCCTTTGTCCTACAGAGTTTTTCCTCTATACTCTTACTATTTTCTCCACTTCCCTTCTTCCTGATCTGATTACTCATTTACCAGTTACCCAAACATGTTAGATGTCATAGTTTCAACTTTCTGTAAGCCTATTTGTAGATCGTCATCATTCACATCCTTCTTCTCATCCACCCTTACTTGTTTTATAAAAAAGCATTAAATTAGAAATGTATATACTGGATGTCCTGTTGTTTTGTTGTGTTTGAGTAGACAAAACTGGATTCTAGGCATTGGAAGCATAACACTCCTTCAGGGAAACTTGAAAAGTATATGCCTGAAAGTATATAACTGTACGTGTAACATGTCTGAGTTAGAGCCACTTGATTCTGTCTCCTCTAATAGCAATCGTACTCTCAGTTTCAGTTTGACATTTTATTACTGGTAGCAAAGTCAGCATGACAGTAAATGTATTTATCTATTAAAGCTGCACAAGTGACTGAGATTAAATGGTTTAAGTATCAGAATGCCTTTGGCTTGACTGCATTAATTAATGTGATTAGTATGAATCATTGTGCAAATGTTTCTGCTGCTGTTTAGTCAAAGGAAGAATAATGCTATCATGTGACTATACTGTGGCTACACAGAGCTTTTTTTCATACCTGTTGAAGCCTGTATCTCAGTGTTACGATAAATGAGGAGAAGCAAATGATGGTGAATGGAGATGTCAGAAGTTAAATGTTCAGGCATAATGGTAGTCTGTGTGCTGGGTAAATGGCATTGAGCCTGTGTGTGAGCACTAATCATGATTTTGGAATGACCTAATAAAAAATTACACAGTGTTATGTATGTGTGGATTTATTTTGAAATTTGCATAGAGGATTATTCAGTCCAAATTATATGCAGACAATTTAGTAATCTCTTCTCACATCTATCTTAAAGTAAATGGTGTACAAGGAGATTGTATAGACAGATAGATACATAGATGTGTGTGTGTGTGTGTGTGTGTGTGTGTGTGTGTGTGTGTGTGTGTGTGTGTGTGTGTGTGTGTGTGTGTGTGTGTGTGCGTGTGTGTCAAACAATTGAAAATTAACATATGGAACACCAAGTGATTGAATAAAACTTGCAGACCACCAGCTCATCAAAAACTGCAATAAAAAATAAAACTTTTTTACATGGTGACTAGCCACCCCCTGCACCCCACACATACCGCACTAATTATGTATACCAACTCTAAGATTGGACTACAGTGGGGAAAGGGCAAATTCCCTGATCCCCACTATATCACCATCTTCCATGGAAAAAAGCTAGTACATGCAGAAAGCGAACTTTCAATAAGCTCCACTGGCTTTTTTCCATTCAACTAGTTGACTTGTTGACTTGTTGATGAATAGCATGTCTCATATATATATATATATATATATATATATATATATATATATATATATATATATATATATATATATATATATATATATATATACTCACACACGTGTATGTATAGCGATAGACAGATACACACACACACACACACACACACACACACACACACACACACACACACACACATATATATATATATATATATATATATATATATATATATATATATATATATATATATAAAACTGTATTTCAGATGATCAAAACAAAAATTAGTTGAAAATCAAATATCTGAAAAACAAAGATTTTTTTTGTAGGGGCAAGCTCCTCTGAACCCCAACCCCCCCCCCCCCAAACACATACAGTCCCTGTTACTTATATAAAACAACTCAGAGATCGGACAACAGTAAGGAAAGGGCAAAGTCTTGCACCCTACTGTACCACAGCCTCCAAGTAATTCCATCATTCTGTGATGATATCACAGTTTGATCACTTGTGCTGGGATTACAAATGTTGGCTATTCTGAACATTCAACTAAATGAAGATTTTTCCATACACTTGTATACATAAAGACATATTTAAAATAGATCATGCCTACTTATATTGGGAACTTTTACAAATCCCATTACTGTATCTTATCATGCTGCTTTGGGATATTAGTTACGGATTAATATGCCCCATAATTCAGAATGATCTTCATGGTTCCCTGTTTATTATTCAAGGGTTAGGAATTCCAAACACTGGTATACATTTTAATGTGTACGACAGATTAAATATTGTGGATAAAATCATTCCCTGCTTGAGCAACTGGAAAAGATAAAAATGGTAGTATCATTCCTCTCAACCTCTTAGCGTAAGAAATCTGGACAAAGCCATAAATAAAAGTGGGACAAAGGCTCCAAAATAGTGACAATTTTTAATTATTTCTCTTACAAACCTAGAAAGTTGATAGAATAACAGGTTTTGCATTAGCATGCATTTTCTGAAGGGTATGAAGTCTGAAATTCAAATGTTTGTCATTAGTTTCTAATTTCAATCTTTAATGATTTCCCAGAAAAACATAATTTTGTGAAAAAATGGAGAAAAATTTGAGGTAAAAATCTATATATTCTGCGAAAATCTGTACAGTTGAGAGTCATAGCCTAGAATCTCTGCCTGTGGAAAAAATGTAAGTAGGTATTAAAGGTCAAAAGAAAGAAATGGAGAGTTTGAACAGTCAGTTAAGTGCAGGCAAATTAACAATTCAAAAAGAAATGGATTAGATGGCAGACTGAGGATATATTGGATGAGAAAAAAAAATTCCTAAAAGTGTCTCATCTAACAACAGAGTTTACTTATTTATTTAGTTAGTCTGTGTGTTAACTCGCATAGGAAACTGAGCCACATGGACAGTCTTCATGCTGAACTTTAGTGCAAAAGTTACACAAAAACACGAATGTACATACATTAAGAAACAAATTATACACAATGTAGGATAAGAAATGAACAAAGAACTATGCAGAAAATTATATAACAAAGTAGCTATGAAATTTAACAAAGGAAGATTTGTACATTTGTTTGCTGTAATGTGGAACAAGAGAGAGGGCTCAAAGTACTTGCAAAGTCTTCAGTATTACAATAACGAGAAGGTGAGGTCTGACAAACTCAGACTAGCAAATAAATGTGACATTACCTCTGTTGAAGCATTTACATTCTACTTGTTTAAAAAGATGGATTTCTAATTCTTTTTGAATATGGGAAGGAAATAGTGTCACTTATTTGTTTGGGTATGGATTCCAAAACTTGGGGACTATGATAGAGCCGTAATGTTCTGTCTGATTTGCTTGATGTGTGTTGTAAGGAAGTTGGGGGTAAAGGTAGAAAGAATCACTGCCAAGATATGTCTCATGGTTAGGATCCACATAGTCTGAGATCCAGTTGAGAATACTGGGATGTTTAGAACATATTATAAGATGTTATATACTGCAAAGATTAAATGGAGGAATGTGAAGAGGACACACTATGCTATATTAGTTTTGCAAGTCCAATGATAGTGTGAACACCCACTCAAGAGATCCCAGTCACTTTTGCAATATAAATAGAACATGTTGGAGGGTTAGGTATGTATTAAAGAGAATACCTCTTTTATGGCCCTGTCTTCTACTCCATATAGAGCAGAGTATTTCAGTTACTCTGGTCAAACATAACTTGGATGGATGGATGTGAAACTACAAATTCATTCCCAGTTTAGCACTCATATGCCTCACAGATAGGGCAACAGGAAAATGTCCCAACATATCCAAATTCTGCCCACCTCTAGATTATTTGTATGCAAAATATAAGGGCAAAAATTACCATGGGAATGTAAGGCTGAGCTTCTTAAGACCTTCACAGATCAATATTCTAGTAAATTTCTATGGACCTACAGATGCAACGGTGTCAATGGTAATAGTAACAAATTTGTGGATGGAGCCTATGACTGCCAAGGAATTGAAACAATGAAGGGACACACACAAAGTGAAGCTCAGGGCAGAGACAAGCTAACAAGAGATGTATGCAGCAGAATAAGAATAAAGTGAGTTCCTATCTCTTTGGAGTACATAATGAAGTTCTTATGAACAGAATGATACCTCAGACATAGATGCATATTGCAGTAGTGGTTTTCCAAAGGACAGATAAGACTCATATTCCTAAATACCAGTATCCATCCATAACCATAATTATAAACTATTTATATCAATCATAGCAGCAAGATTAGCAAACCACATGACAGATTTAATTGAAAATTATTAGTGTAAGTTTTGGGGGGCATCAGTATTTGATAATATATAAAGGACAGTTTATTGTGGGAGCTGTGCAGTGGAATAATGAACTGTTGATAGTAAGCCTGGATACACAGAAGGCATTTGCTAGAGTTGAATGGTATCTGTAGAAATTCTTGAACATCTTTCGATTTTCCAAATACTTTATAGTCCTGATTATAGCAACATATTCTGATTCAATGCCTTGGATAAAGATGTGTGCTTGTTTTTTGCTCATCTTAAAATATTATGAGGTATCCATATGGGTATGTTACATAATATTAGGGTATGTTACATAATATTATAGTTAGGAAGCAGTTACAGCATGGTGGCTTCTTGCAGGTCCAGCAGTTCTCAGCATGCTAGGCAGAAGTAGCTGAGACAGATGAGGGAACAGAGGAGAGGCCAGCAGCAGGGGATGATCATGTTAGATAGACGTGGTCACAGTTTACCTTGCTGCTGGCAAAAAGGCAGTGTATTCCATATAACTTTACAACATAACTATACAAGAGTAACAGATACACCACAGTAAAAGTGAAGCATGCAAAAATATCAGACTGTGCATATGCTGGCCATGCTGTGCACCAGATATAGGGAACCAAGTAACAATGTACAAAGGGCAAGGCACAGTTATCACCATTTGCACAGGTAGGGAAGGAAGTATGGGAGGGGTGCATGACTTTCACAGGGAAGTGTGTGAATGAGAATATTAAGCGTAGCAAAGGAAAAAGTGCTTTTATGGGTAGTGTGATAACTGGATGGAGGGTGGTTAAGATGGAGAAGGTCCAGGCTCAGTGGATGTGCAGGATGTGCTGGTAGCTATGGTGGCATGTTTGATGTATGTCTACAAGGACGCAGCCTTAGCATGTGGTGCAGCACTGTGGCTCAATCTCACGGACAGGTCAAAGCATGCATGACAGAGGGTTTACATTCCTATGTACAGCCTTGTCCATGAGAGCTGGCTCTGCCAGGAGTTGTACTGGCTGTATCATGGCCTAGGCTAAAGGATAATGTACTGTGTGACCTTGACCTGATGTTTCTGTAGAAGTGCTATCACTGCATTAGCAGGATCTCACTCATCCACAGCCTTGTTGGCTAACTTCAGTGGTGTAACACATGACCCAGCAGAGATGACAGCCCCTCACACCTACCAGGTGACCCAGTAAAGACACTGTATGGTCTACTGTGTGACTCAGTCTACACAAGGAATTATACATACAGGATATACACTCCTGTAGTCGGTGTACAAAGCCTGGACCACCCTAACTGTCTCTGCCATGAGCCTGTGCTTTCACAGTGACCCTGCACATATGTTGGGCTGAAGCCACTTACACACCAACCTCAAGAACAGGGTGGTAACCATATGTCCAGAGGGCACCATTACCAGCTAGGGGCAGATTCTGACATCTCTCGTCTTTGGGCCAGCACACTTCCTTTATCTATATGGTCCCTATCAAGCTGTATTCTCTTAGATATTTGAATATCATTGGTATCTGCAGGCAGAGAGCGTCTATGTCTGTGTTTTCTGTAGGGAATGTAAGGGTCACATTCCTTGACTCCCCCCGCATCCCTTGACTGAGCCATCTCATTCTCACTATCATCACCAGTGGCTAAAGATACTTAAGCATCAGATGGGGGCAGTTCCATAGTGCTGATGCCAGATAGTGATATGCCTAGGAAAACACCAAATCACAAAATATCCACTGTAAGTATGACCCAGCACCACAACTAAACATGCAACTGATATGTTTATGACAAATAAACTAAGTTAAAAACTAATACCCCTGGCCATACCTTGTGCAGATGAGCATAACTATTGTGTCATTGCTGTACCTGTGCATCATAAATCAGAGAAATGTAATTAACATTACATTGAGTGTGTTAAGGAGGAGTTTCAGTGATTAATACTATGAATTAGGACTACATGCCGGAGACATCTGCAGTTGAAACTCTCTGGAGGCCTGTCCATCTCTGGCCCAACATCCAGCACTGCACTGTGGCACTCTGTGGAAATGGTGCAAGTTCAAAAGCTCCTCTGTATCTGTAAGATGTGGCTCAGTTGATGACCCAACACCAGTTGCCCTCTGTTCCCGTGACATGGCTTCTGCAGCATGGATAGCTAAGAATTTTTGGGCATGGAGATGGGAAACCTGTACTGACATCTCATTTTTTGAATCTGTAAATTTGGGCTTGCAGGTTGATGTATGTGGGCCACTAGACACAGCACTTTCCATAGGGTCCTGTTTTTCAGACAATGTTCTGTTGGGATGGAAAACAGGAGAATTAAAAGCCTTGTTCTTGCATGGCCCGTAGGAAACCTGTACAATAGTCCTATGCTACTAGGCCATATAATATGCTCAATTTGTGCCTGACAGTAAGATATGTGTACCCACAATCATTAAGTAAATGTCAGGCATGGTATGAATACTGAGTACATATTCTCCACAAACAGCTACAGAAGTACAGCTGAACACCATCACTTGATGATTACACTACCTCTCTTACTAAGGCTGTGGCTAATGACATATGTGCAGAACATACAACAGTAAGTTATAATGAACATTACTCAGAATATGAGTCCAGGGGGTGTCTCCCATCTACCTTAACAACCTTACAGCCTTCTACTTGCAGTGCACGTGCAATTTATCCCTTAAGACAGTTTTGGCCAAAAATCTTAAAACTGTTGACAAACTGACAATACAAACAGGCATTTGTGTTGACGAATAGTCAAAACAAACATTCTACATCTGAATGAAGTAGTATTTACTTTATAAAAACAGATACCTGACTCAGAAGGAAAGCTTTTAACAAAAGCAACTCACAGGATTCAAACAACTTTCGCAGTTGTTTTCTTGGGTTGAGCAATGAGTCCCTGTGCTTCTCATGTTTATATGAGTAGATTCAACCCTCTGATCATGATTATGATAGCTAGGGATCATGTCATTATTATTTATAAATTCCTCAGTTTGCTTGTTAAGCATACCTGGTGAAAGTCGTGTAGATGTGTACTTAGTACTGACCACACACCTGAAATCTTTCAAGACGAGACATTTTAGAAGGGTCAAAGAGAGCAACATCAATGCCCATCTATAAACAATGAGAAATGTCACTTCAGCAAAATTGAAGTGCTATCCATGTCATGTGCTATAGGTCATACCATCAGTCACACAAATAAGTTGAGGTCTGATACACAGCAGCATGCAAATGTGAAATAGGGCAAAAGAAAAAAAGCACTATTTCACAGCAAGTGACTCGAAGGCCAAAACTCAGATCTTAATGTTCTTTCTGATCAATTTTATTTTTATAAATGTCACCATGTAAGTCCTTAAATAAAGGTTCCAGGACAAAAAAAAAAGTATATGCTTTACATTCAACAGTATGCTTATTGAGGGAATTCTGACCATCCCCTTTCTTGATTGCATGGACGTATTCTGTTATCCTTTCCTTCAAATATCTGGGCCTTTCATTAATTTGGAGCATCCGAACTATACGATTCCAGTGCCAGGGTTTATAATTGTAATTTTAAGGGACTTGTATACAATTGTATTTGTTCAGGATGTAATGTCTGTTATGTAGGGATGACCAGCAGAAATGTTTGAAGGAAAGGATAAGAGAACACACCCATGCAATCAAGAAAGGGGATGGTCAGATTTTCCACTATAAGCATACTGTTGAATGTAAACCATATAAAAAATTATTTTTTCTCTCCTGGAACCTGTACTTAAGGTCTTACATGGTGGAAATTATGAAAATAAAATTGAGCGGAAAGAAACATTGAGGACTGTGTTTTGGCCTTGAATTCACTTGCTGTGAAATAGTGTTGTATTCTTTTGTTTGGTTTACAAAGTGTCACTTTTGGGTGAAGTGATTTGTGTTACAAATGTTAAATAGGGTAAACCTAATGCCTTTAGTCTCACTGTTTCCATGGCTCAGTTTACTCATGATGTGATTTGAACTGTGTCAATGCAATGGATGGTGAGCTCTAATCTCTTGAGAACTGTATGTTTCACAATGTTTGATTCTCACTCTGCAAGCGTGCTACATTCCCCTGAAAAGTGTGTTTTCTGACACTTTTAGTATATCTGCTTCTGGTTTTCCCTAGCTGATGTACTAATAAAGAAAATATCACTAACAAAAGCAGGAACTCATATCCCATGAAACTTATCTTTATTTTCTTGGTGTCCAGGTCCCCTTCAAGAAACACATTATACCGAATGACATTTGACGACCTTTATTAAATTTCCATAAACATAAATGTTAATCAATATTCATTCACTTCAACTAAACATGATACAGGTGAAATAACATCCATGTAAAATTATCTTAGGACAGGACAGCATAAACCCGCTCATCCTGATCAATAAGCAGCATCCATACCTCCACTCACTTACTTATGAAGCAGCGTACCCGCTCACTTCCATTACCCTTTATCGGTACTTATCAAGCAGCTTACCCGCTTACTTTCATTACCATTTATTGCATTATACCATCACTCCAATAAGCAGCTTTACCACTTGCTTATATACTTATCAAGCAGCGTACCCGCTCACTTTCATTACCATTTATTGCATTATACCATCACTCCAATAAGCAGCTTCACCCGCTTGCTTATATACTTATCAAGCAGCGTACCCACTCACTTTCATTACCATTTATTGCATTATACCATCACTCCAATAAGCAGCTTCACCCGCTTGCTTATATACTTATCAAGCAGCGTGACCGCTCACTTTCATTACCATTTATTGCATTATACCATCAACCAAATAAGCAGTTTCCTTCACTTACTTATGTACTCAAACAGTGTAACCACTCACTTTCCTTTCCAAACTTATTGAATTGACCATCCAACACCAGAGGGGGGACAGAAAAGGGCAAGCCTGCCCCTCTTCTCTGCCCACCAGCCTGACCAGGCTGTTCCCCCGCTTTGCAGCACACTTCCAGCAATCTAAACACCATTAATGCAGCTGGCCAAAAGTAATTCGGTGTACTCTGTCCCCCCTAACCAAGGTGGGTGGAGTTAACTCCTAAAACCCTATCACACAGCAAAATAAACAGTTACCGAAACAGCTGAAAACAAAAACACTGACCCTTCACCTATGCTAAGATAACCTAGCATTGCACTGCACATGAGCTAAATAATCCTCACTTCATGACCAATGGCAGCTCCAGAATGACTTCAAGGGCATTATAAAAACGATGCAGAATCAACTACATGCCATCATGCCACATTCCAACCCCATTTACCACCCATTGCAATAATAACCAAATGAGCTTCTCCTTAATGCCAGAGCAATAACAATTCTAATGACTTCCCCATCATTACCAACCAAAATAGTATCATTAAACTCCCATTGTCTAAGAATCCCACCATCACACTATCTCTTATAAGCATTTTTTTTTTTAAATGCAGGGCTTGTCCAGGATCTGAACTCAGGACCTCTCGCACCCAAAGCAAAAACAATACCCCTAGACCAACAAGCCACCCTCATAAAACAGCTCAACAGCCATCATGGCCTTCTAACAACTCAACAAAACAAGCCATATCATTTCATTATTATGCCCAACTGCATACCATCATACCAATAATATCTCTTTAGTGCAGGTGCAATATCAATCCAGACAGTAAACCAACCAGTCTTTATAACATAAAATGGTTAAACAACCATCATGGCATTGTTAGCAGCCTAACCACCATCAGCCCTGTAAGTGCCATATTGACAACTGGAAACAAACCATAATCCCCCAACAACCCCAATGAACCTCCTACACCAGCTAACACCAACACCAAAAGTATTTTATTTATTTATTTTATTTATTTATTTTACATTTGTTGACTGGGCTAGTCTAACTGGATATATGTCCATTTTCAGTAGAGGCCCGGGGAGAAAAGCTCCACTTTAAACTAAATAAATCAAGACAAACAAAAGTCCATGCAATGTATACAGCACATAAACCTGAAGAATTTTTTCATCAGATTGAGTTATACAGAACTAAAAATATACAGATTGTGACTACTGAGTTTAATAAGGTAAAATACAGTATTATTACCAAGGGAAAGATATAGATATTCTTGATTAGTATATTGGGTATGAATGTGCCTTTGTAAAGATGTAAAATGGTTATGAAAAAGTGTATAACACTGGGAAGTAAGAGAATTATTGAATGTATGTACATGGGGAAGTAGTTACAGTCATAGTGAAAGAAATAGATTGGTTTATATACAAGGTGGAAAGATAAGAGCTCACTGAAGAAGGCAAGGTAAAAGTAAAATAAATACTCATGTCCCCTCAATCATCCTCCCTCACACCAGCCACTGACTCAACCCCCCAGCTTATAAACCTTATCACAGACATAGCCAAAGTGGCAAACAGGCCACCAAAGCTCTATAACATAACTAGCCAAATTAGCCAACTGCCTAAACTGCTGAAATTATAACACTAATCCCACTCCAGTGCTAAAATAACCAACCATAACCTTGGCTAACCTGTATATATTAACTAAACTGACACTCACCTAAGAACACATAGTGATTTACAGTGATTCCAAATAGTTAGCCCCCAAATGCCCCACCCAAACACTGAACTCAAAAGCATGCAAAAGCAAAATCAAGAACAATTGCCCATTATCACGCCTAACTGAAGCCCTGTTTTACTGCCCAATGGACATATCCACATGAAATTTCCTTTTCAAAACCAATTTTAATAGCAATTCAACAACACCAACCACCCAATGTAATTAAAAACATTTAATGTCATTATAGCATTTGCTGATCAACAAAAACACACTATGAATGACTTCACTACACCCATTACAAAGAAAAACACACCACATGTACTGTAGCCCAGTAACTTTCATAACCTACATCAACCCTTGACACACAAACTATCCTGTCAGTGGCCACTATCAGTTAATCCTCCCCCTATTAAACCAGTCCCTGACCCTACATAGCAATGAAGCCCCTAACTTGGATTAAGTTTGCGTATCATTATCACCTGTGTAACTATACTACTTGCAGCTAACACCTCACTGACCAACTGAACTGCCCAACCTTGGTCCCAAAGCATACAAATACCCAATCTTTCTGACGAACTCCTACCCAGGGCACATGCAACACAAATGTAATCACTATGGCAATGCCCTACAATAAGCCATCCATATAAAGGCAGCTTCAGGCCCCTGCAACACCAATTAAACCAAACTATCAGTGCCCTGCCATAAGCCTACCTTACAAACATGCATTGCTTAAGGCTTTCCACCTCTGCTTAACCACAAAGTCCCGGCTCCTGCAACATTCCCAACATACCTGTATACCTACCATGCCCCATAAAACTCAACCTGCCTCTAAAAGACATACATACCTGGAAAATGCCTCTACCCCACCTGTAGTACCCCATACTCCTCCGCAGAAACAACTCCCACCCAGCTTCACCCTGCCCCATACCTTCTCCTCATGTGCCCCCACTATCTCCTATCTGAACCAACACTAACATATCTTTAGGAGCACAAAGTAATATTACCTCTGACCTCATGGTGCCCACTCCTGCAACAGGAACACTCCAGAGGAGCACAACAACACAGCAGAATACATCACCTTCAAAAACCACTTCCTGCAGTGCACCACTCTAACCAACAGGACATCGACACTGCGACAGCATCCATCTTCATTCGAACCCACCTCCTTCAGGTCACCGACTGATGCCCCATCTGCAGTGCCTCACCTGCAAAAAAAAAAGGAGACTGTAAATGTTTAGCACACACACAGCCAACGTCTTAATGATGAAGTTAAGACCTGACTGGACCATACCCTGCTTATATCCCACATCTCCTGTCTACGTATCACCAATATATTACTCCCCCAAACCTAGACAGCTGGTAGAATAGCAGATGTGCACCCAAGTAACCTGCAAGCCTGACCTCAACCTCATCCATGACATCAATAGGACTTGTTAACAGGAGAAATTTGTGTCCAACAAACTCTCCCATCTGTGGAATAGATTCTCTCGACACTCAGAGTACCTCATTATCCTGTCTCAAGCACAACCTGGTTAAATGGATGGGAAAAAGAAAATACACCCCTGGGATTCCACCTGTGCCCTAAACTAATGCAAGTGTTACAGATAAGGCATGTCACAAATTCACAAGAGTCAGCTGCTAAGAGTTGTGCCAGCCTTCTTTGCAAGAAGTAAGAAATAGGGCTTTTTACTTCATACACCTAACTCAGTCACTTTACCATAGCTGTGGCTTCTTGACTGACATTGTAGCTCTGTCTCTCTTAACCCCTCTTAAAACTGGTGACTTTGGAGGAAAGGTGGAGAATTACGCTGCATAAATAATGACAATAATCAAGAGTTATAGACTTCTTTACATCAGAAAATGTATACTAATTCATATTCTCTTATCCTGTCAAAGTCTCAAGTTAGTCCTAATATTATAAATGTCCTTGATCGTTCCCGGATTTGTCCCTGATTCTGTCGAAATTTGAGAGCTATTTGTGGAACACACAGGAACATGTTTAGCTGCATGTTCGCATGCTACCCTGTAACATACTTCTCTAATTAGAGCAGTGAACAGGCATCATTTAGAAAGCATTATAGACTTTCCCTCTATTACAGGTTTGGCAAAAGAAACATATTGTATTTGATTCCAAAGGACTGCCTAATGATAGCCCAGGCATCTCACGGCTGTTACATATAAGACCAACTATGGGGAAACCCCTAACCCAGAAACACTGGAAACAATACTCTTCCGAGAGTAATAGACTTCTAATACCATTAAAAAAAAAAAAATCTAGAAGTAATAAATTACAGGCTAAATGTAACTTAGACCAATATTTGGATACCAACTCATCTTGTGTGACTCAGGAGACCATTTCTTTCAGTAAAGAAGACTGCAAATCCTGCTTATGTTTAGCTATATTTTCCTCCCAGTCAATGTCTTAAAATTTATCGTATAGGCAAACAATGTATGGCATTTGGGAAGATAAAGTCCTATCAACATGATATAATTTATTTATTTACTTATTTCTGTTGACAACATTAATCCCATGAGGCATGGTCTATTTTCAAGAGAGACCTAAGACTGTATTTATACAGTAATGACATAAATGTTTTACCAAATCCAAAAGATGGCATCATGGATCCATGAGCTGATTGATACGTGACAGCTTTATATGGCATATAGTTATTTATTTTATTTCTTTAGCAGGTAAATACCTGATTCATAAACCCATTTAGCCATTACATGAGCCACAAGTGAGAACATGGTTATACGACATGCATTCACTTTAAATGCAGTAAACAATATTGATGTAGTTATTATTATTACTCGTTTCCCAAGCTCTGTAATTTTAACACCATATGATAACACATATGATGAGTAAAGAGGCACGATGACCTCCCCTAATCTAGATGTGAATCCCTTCATGATTAGGTGGGCTATATAAAATGTTTTTCTAACCACTTTGGCCACGTGGTTGTCAAATGAGAGATTGCTATCAACTTGGGTCCCCAGGTCCCTAATTACTTCTTCTGTACTTAATGGATTACCACCTATGTGGTAATTTGTGGGCACTTTGTTTTTGCCAAAGGGGATGACTATACACTTTTTGGCATTTAGCTTGAGGCCATGGCTCTGGCACTAGTTGTCTGTTTCTATGAGGCCCTTTTGGAGGATGCTTGTGTCGGCTGGAGAGTCGAATATGGTGCCCAGTTTGCAGTCATCTGCGAACTTGGTCAGCCACAGTCATTCTGTGTTGGCCTGTACTGCCAAGAAATATATACCGAACAAGAGAGGTCCCAGGACTGAGCCTTGTGGGATGCCATTTGTAACTGGTACGAGTCTGACATGGCTCCAGCAATTCCAACCATGTGGGTTCAGTCCTTGAGCCAGTTTGCAACCCATCTAGTGACATAGGGGTTTATATTTAAGCTGGTGAGCTTATCTATAATGCCTGAGTGGGGTATTGTATCGAAGGCTTTTGTGAGGGCCAGGTAGGCTGTGTGGACCACCTTCCCTTCGTCAATGGCCTTGGTGACTGTTTCAAAGAAGTCAACCAGGTTTAAGAGGCAGGATCTGCCCTTAACAAAGCTGAACTGGGTAGGATCCAGTGTCTGTAGGCCCCCAATATCTTTATTTATGAGGTCCATGATGAACCGTTCCATAGCTTTGAAGACCAAGCTAGTCAGGCTTATGGGGCAATAGTTTCCAGGGTCCATTGAGGCACCACCTTTGTGGAGAGGGACCACTGTTGCTGTACGCCACTCTTTGGGTACATATCCTGTAGTAATGCTGAGACTGAACAGTAGTTTTATGTTTGGGTTTAGCTCTTCTTGTAGTTCATGTAGGACGCAGCCCGGGATTCCATCTGGTCCCATTGATGCTGTGTTTTTTGCTTTGGAGAGGGCGGCACTTACCTGAGCATCTGAGATGTCAGGGGGGCAGCACTCTGCTGGCATAGATATTTGCCCTTTTGATGGGGAGGGGGGGAGAAGTTTGCACTGAACCTGTCAGCTAGGATGTTGGCAATGTCTGTGGGTTCGGTGTATTTTTCGTCATTTTGGACTAATTCTGAGCATATCTGGGAATTCCCACCCAGGTTCCTAACATAACTAAAGAAAGCCTTGTGATTATCCTTAGTGTCCTGTGCAATTTTTCTCTCGAAGCTGGCCTTAGACGATTTTATGAGTGCCTTTAGTTTTTTGCTAATACAGATCAGAGATGCCTTCCCTTTTTGGGATTTTACTCTATCATGTAGTAGCTTCCTCCTTCTATTGTATAGTTTGTTTATGGCTGGGGTCCACCAGACAGGACGTCTGCCTTTGGAGGATTGGGTCTTGGTTTTATTTGGGATTGCATGATCAATGCATTCCTGAAGATGTACATAGAATGCATTTATAAAGGATTCTGTGGTCTGGGTCGTATTTTCCACAGGCCCAGGGGCTTTGAAGGATTCCACCTTGGTTTTGAGGAATGTGAAATTTGCTTTAGAGAAGTTTTTCACTGTGGTTTTCTGGGCAGAGGGTGGGGTCGGGATGCAAATATCCAGTGAGCACACACACAGCCAACATCTTAATGATGAAGTTAAGACCTGACGGGACCATACCCTGCTTATATCCCACATCTCCTGTCTACGTATCACCAATATATTACTCCCCCAAACCTAGACAGCTGGTAGAATAGCAGATGTGCACCCAAGTAACCCGCAAGCCTGACCTCAACCTCGTCCATGACATCAATAGGACTTGTTAACAGGAGAAATTTGTGTCCAACAAACTCTCCCATCTGTGGAATAGATTCTCTCTCCACTCAGAGTACCTCATTATCCCTTCTCAAGCACAACCTGGTTAAATGGATGGGAAAAAGAAAATACACCCCTGGGATTCCACCTGTGCCCTAAACTAATGCAAGTGTTACAGATAAGGCATGTCACAAATTCACAAGAGTCAGCTGCTAAGAGTTGTGCCAGCCTTCTTTGCAAGAAGTAAGAAGTAGGGCTTTTTACTTCATACACCTAACTCAGTCACTTTACCATAGCTGTGGCTTCTTGACTGACATTGTAGCTCTGTCTCTCTTAACCCCTCTTAAAACTGGTGACTTTGGAGGAAAGGTGGAGAATTACGCTGCATAAATAATGACAATAATCAAGAGTTATAGACTTCTTTACATCAGAAAATGTATACTAATTCATATTCTCTTATCCTGTCAAAGTCTCAAGTTAGTCCTAATATTATAAATGTCCTTGATCGTTCCCGGATTTGTCCGTGATTCTGTCGAAATTTGAGAGCTATTTGTGGAACACACAGGAACATGTTTAGCTGCATGTTCGCATGCTACCCTGTAACATACTTCTCTAATTAGAGCAGTGAACAGGCATCATTTAGAAAGCATTATAGACTTTCCCTCTATTACAGGTTTGGCAAAAGAAACATATTGTATTTGATTCCAAAGGACTGCCTAATGATAGCCCAGGCATCTCACGGCTGTTACATATAAGACCAACTATGAAACAATACTCTTCCGAGAGTAATAGACTTCTAATACCATTAAAAAAAAATCTAGAATTAATAAATTACAGGCTAAATGTAACTTAGACCAATATTTGGATACCAACTCATCTTGTGTGACTCAGGAGACCATTTCTTTCAGTAAAGAAGACTGTGAATCCTGCTTATGTTTAGCTATATTTTCCTCCCAGTCAGTGTCTTAAAATTTATCGTATAGGCAAACAATGTATGGCATTTTGGAAGATAAAGTCCTATCAACATGATATAATTTATTTATTTACTTATTTCTGTTGACAACATTAATCCCATCAGGCATGGTCTATTTTCAAGAGAGACGTAAGACTGTATTTATACAGTAATGACATAAATGTTTTACCAAATCCAAAAGATGGCATCACGGATCCATGAGCTGATTGATACGTGACAGCTTTATATGGCATATAGTTATTTATTTTATTTATTTAGCAGGAAAATACCTGATTCATAAACCCATTTAGCCATGACATGAGCCACAAGTGAGAACATGGTTATACGACATGCATTCACTTTAAATGCAGTAAACAATATTGATGTAGTTATTATTATTACTCGTTTCCCAAGCTCTGTAATTTTAACACCATATGATAACACATATGATGAGTAAAGAGGCACGATGACCTCCCCTAATCTAGATGTGAATCCCTTCATGATTAGGTGGGCTATATAAAATGTTTTTCTAACCACTTTGGCCACGTGGTTGTCAAATGAGAGATTGCTATCAACTTGGGTCCCCAGGTCCCTAATTACTTCTTCTGTACTTAATGGATTACCACCTATGTGGTAATTTGTGGGCACTTTGTTTTTGCCAAAGGGGATGACTATACACTTTTTGGCATTTAGCTTGAGGCCATGGCTCTGGCACCAGTTGTCTGTTTCTATGAGGCCCTTTTGGAGGATGCTTGTGTCAGCTGGAGAGTCGATTATGGTGCCCAGTTTGCAGTCATCTGCGAACATGGTCAGCCACAGTCCTTCTGTGTTGGCCTGTACCTCCGAGAAATATATACCGAACAAGAGAGGTCCCAGGACTGAGCCTTGTGGAACGCCATTTGTAACTGGTTTGGAGTCTGACATGGCTCCAGCAATTCTAACCATGTGGGTTCAGTCCTTGAGCCAGTTTGCAACCCATCTAGTGATATAAGGGTCTATATTTAAGCTGGTGAGCTTATCTATAATGCCCGAGTGGGGTATTGTATCTAAGGCTTTTGCGAGGGCCAGATAGGCTGTGTGGACCACCTTCCCTTTGTCAATGGCCTTGGTGACTGTTTCAAAGAAGTCGACCAGGTTTAAGGGGCAGGATCTGCCCTTAACAAAGCTGAACTGGGTAGGATCCAGTGTCTGTAGGTCCCCAATATCTTTATTTATGAGGTCCATGATGAACCTTTCCATAGCTTTGCAGACCAAGCTAGTCAGGCTTATGGGGCGATAGTTTCCAGGGTCCGTTGAGGCACCACCTTTGTGGAGAGGGACCACTGTTGCTGTACGCCACTCTTTGGGTACATATCCTGTAGTAATGCTGAGATTGAACAGTAGTTTTATGTTTGGGTTTAGCTCTTCTTGGAGTTCATGTAGGACGCAGCCCGGGACACTGTCTGGTCCCATTGATGCTGTGTTTTTTGCTTTGGAGAGGGCGGCTCTTACCTGAGCATCTGAGATGTCATGGGGGCAGCACTCTGCTGAGATAGATATTTGCCCTTTTGATTGGGGAGGGGGGGAGAAGTTTGCACTGAACCTGTCAGCTAGGATGTTGGCAATGTCTGTGGGTTCGGTGTATTTTTTGTCATTTTGGACTAATTCTGAGCATATCTGGGAATTCCCACCCAGGTTCCTGACATAACTAAAGAAAGCCTTGTGATTATCCTTAGTGTCCATTGCAATTTTTCTCTCAAAGCTGGCCTTAGACGATTTTATGAGTGCCTTTAGTTTTTTGCTAATACAGATCAGAGATGCCTTCCCGTTTTGGGATTTTACTCTATCATGTAGTAGCTTCCTCCTTCTATTGTATAGTTTGTTTATGGCTGGGGTCCACCAGACAGGACGTCTGCCTTTGGAGGATTGGGTCTTGGTTTTATTTGGGATTGCATGATCCATGCATTCCTGAAGATGTTCATAGAATACATTTATAAAGGATTCTGCGGTCTGGGTCGTATTTTCCACAGGCCCAGGGGCTTTGAAGGATTCCACCTTGGTTTTGAGGCGTGTGAAATTTGCTTTAGAGAAGTTTTTCACTGTGGTTTTCTGGGCAGGAGGTGGGGTCGGGATGCGAATATCCAGTGAGATCAGTTTATGGTCTGATCTTACCAGTGAGGGATACACTTCTGGTCTGGAGCATAGAGTCCCCATGTTGGTGATGATCAGGTCCAGTATGTTTTCCCCTCTTGTGGGAGTGGTAACAAGTTGTTCCATAGCATTTGAGTTTATGAATTCTAGGAACCTTTGGGCTAGGGTGTTGGAGCTAGAGTAATACTCCCAGTCTATGTTTGGGTAGTTGAAGTCACCCAAAATAATGGTGTTTGGAGAGACCTTCATATTTTCCAGTGTTCTCAGGAAGGCCGAGTAGGGTTCCTGGGTTTGGGAGGGTGGTCTGTAGCAGGCTATAAATGGGAAGGCAGTTTTACCCACTGTTAATTGCACATGGATAGTCTCTGATGCTTCGTGCTTTGCCACCAACCTGGAGGTGTGGGTATCTTTGATGAATATCGATACTCCCCCTCCTTTTGTGGTTCGGTCCAAGTTTTGGGGCTGAAAAGCATGGTATGAGGTATAACTTGGTAGTGCTGGGGTGTTCTCGGGAGCCCTGAACCAGGTTTCTGTTACTGCACAGAATAATCCAATAACTACCAAAATGAACGCCTACCAGTACTCTGGAATACCTACAGGTCATCTCGGACATAGTACTTGCCTTAGCAAGTTCACTCCAAAATGTGACTCTTATTCCAGTTTCACTTCCCTAACATACTGTAAGCCCCACCCTACCCCTACCTCACTTCCTCCCAAACCTCATCCATTCCTATTTAATCCTATCCTCACCCTATCCTCCCAAATCCTGCTACTCTAACCAACCCCCCACCTTGAAGATGTCCCTGGACAAAATGGTCTGTTCCAAACCTCATTTATCAGTCTGCACACGTGCTACATTGCCCTAAAATGCAAACAAAAGCTGGGTCAGGTGGATCCATGGTAAAACAAAAATTTATTGAACTTTAATAAATAGAAAATAAAAAAAGATTAGCGCTTTTGTTCACTTCTTACAAACATCAGATAATCCTGTGCATATTTGGCCTGTTTAAATACACTCAAAAGCA
This sequence comes from Protopterus annectens, assembly GCF_019279795.1. Lineage (NCBI taxonomy): Eukaryota > Metazoa > Chordata > Ceratodontiformes > Protopteridae > Protopterus > Protopterus annectens. The sequence continues at coordinate 301,412,199 of NC_056728.1, forward strand.
ACCCCATTGGATAATCCACACACACACACACACACACACACACACACACACACACACACACACACACACACACACACACACACACACACACACCCTTCCTTAAAGCAGCACATTCCTTTTATCCAATATTCACCATGCAAAAATATCTAAAATATAAATATAGCATATAAAATACATAACACCAATATTGAAATACACAACTCATGTTTAATAACAGGCCTGTTATTAGACATGAGTTGTGTGTTTCTATATTGAGTTAATTAACTCTCCTCAGGGTTTCATATATTATATAACAGGTATACTGTTCAAAACTCTAATGCTGTCAGGACATATATAGGTCAATACATCATGTTACATTACTGTATCCCACATCTCCTGTCTATGTATCAAATAATTCTAATTCAAGGATTGTCATACCACCTTTTACATTATGGCATGCAGCTCTGCTTTGGTGAGCTGCTTTCCGTGCAGTATTCTGTTTGTCTATGTGGTTTCTCTTACTCTAGTAAAACTTCATTACTCCATTTAGCAAACTATGACATTTTCCCTTTCATAGATCATTTCTCGGCATATATTGCTGTGAATTACATCAATACACAGGCCACGTAGTTTATCCATCTGTGCATGCACACTCTCAATGACTATCATAAGTGTATGTGCACGTTCAGTGTTTACCTCAGCTGCTCTTACTTTAATCTGACCAAGAAGTAGTCGAACACAATCTGGCCACTGGTCTGTATTACAGTCTCAATGAGGAGCTGCTCATCACACACAATGACCTGGCCACATGCATATATAATAAGTGTTGGGGCTGTCACGTACACAATGTAAATAGTGGCAGCTTGGCTGAAATCACAGACACTGCATTTCTAAATCCCTAGGCATATATATGTTTTACGGTTATTTTTATGAGCTGTTTGATGAGCTTTTAGACATTTTTTTTTAATGAATGGTAATTAGACATGCCATCACACAGTTTTCTTACACAGATAACCCTTTATGTGATAATTAGTATGTAATTATACCTGCTGGAACAGCGTATTATTGGTATTAATAGCAGTATAGAAATAGTACTGCAAAATGTTAGCTGTCAAAGTGTATTTTCTCATTCCACTGTTGCAAAAGTATAATTATCAGCACATGTATATAGAAGGACAAAATGCCACCTATAAACATATTTCTAACACTTTATATCTATGTATACACATAAAGGGGCAGTACGTTACCTCTGCTTGTGTATCTGTATAAGTGTGTATACACATAAAAGGGCAGTACGTTGCCTCTACTTGTGTATCTGTATAAGTGTGTATACACGTAAAAGGGCAGTACATTGCCTCTGCTTGTGTATCTGTATGTTACCTCTGCTTGTGTATCTGTATGTGTGTATACACATAAACGGGCAGTATGTTACCTCTGCTTGAGTATCTGTATGTGTGTATACACATAAAAGGACAGCTGCTTGTGTATCTGTATGTATGTATACACATAAAAAGGCAGTACATTACCTCTGCTTGTGTATCTGTATGTGTGTATACACTTAAAAGGGGAGTATGTTACCTCTGCTTGTGTATCTGTATGTGTGTATATACACATAAAAGGGCAGTACGTTACCTCTGCTTGTGTAGCTGTATGTGTGCATGCACATAAAAGGTCAGTACGTTACCTCTGCTTGTGTATCTGTATAAGTGTGTATACACATAAAAGGGCAGTACATTACCTCTGCTTGTGTATGTGTATGTGTGTATACACATAGATGTAAAAGTGTGGATACACGTAAAAGTGCAGTAAGCTACCTCTGCTTGTGTTTCTGTATAAATGTGTATAATGTTTCTTGTGAATAAAGGTACAAAATGTTATCTGCTATAGTTACTTGATGTAATCTACTTACTACATGTTTGCCCACGTTGTGGCTGAAAAGGGTAGAAGAACCACTTTCCCTACCCTATTAGCAAATCAATTAATCACTCAATCAATCAATCAATCAAACAGTCAGTAAGTTGCTCTATTTCAAAATCATAGAGATGCAATTCAATGCTTTAGCTGGACATTTTTCAACTTGTTAGGTATAGGTTATTGGTTTCTTCTTCTATTATATTAGTTGAAAAAGTAAATGACAGAGTTACACCAGGGTGGAATACTTCCTTTAATTTCAAGATTTGATTGCTGGTATTATAATATATTACTGCTTTTATTACTATGAGTACAGATGGTGTAGAGCTCAGATTTCCTGAATGTAATACAGGTTATTATGCTAAATAAGTACAGAGATGATTTGATAGCTATTATTTGAAAGATTTTTGCAGTGTTTGAGTTGACTAGGTTGATCTGAGAAGGTACAACACGAGGTTGTCACTGGACAACAGGTCAAGTGTTAGACTGCCTGCTCGATGATTGTAAATGCTAGTAATTTAACTGATAACCTTATGTCTTACACTGATGATGTGGCATAGCAATAGACAGGGTTGAATAAATATGTAGAAAGGCAAGGTTTCTGTTCCTTAATGAGGCGATACACTTAATTTATTAGCATGTGCTTGGTATATAACTATTTATTATGCACCACTGCTTAGTGTGTTTATTGAAGATTCATGCATTTAGAAAGCTATAGCATATTTTGTACTCTGTCCAGCTTTGATGCTGTTTGTTATGGTATAAACTTGCCAGTGGTGAAAACTGGACAGTTGAAAAGACTGTTTTATTATTATGAAAATTTCTACAAAAAATAATATTAAAAGATGCATTGAAAATACATGTAAACTGGAGCTGCAGGCAAATGGAAAACTTACTTGGAAAGTCAGGGATGATAATTAAGATACTAATGCTTCTAGGCTATGGTAATGTAATAGATTTCACAAAAATGAGCAGGTACAACCAATTTTGTAAATACAATTGCAAAAAAAAGAGCACTGGAACCTGCAACTGCTGAGGTAACATATATTGCTGACAAGGAAGAGAAGAGAAAGTAAAACTACAAAACCTTGAATACATTATTGCCTCACAGCAAGGGGTTCCATGGTTCGATGTCTTCCCTGTGTTTGCTCTGAGTTCCTGTAGGTGCTCCAGTCTCCTCCTACATTCCAAAGACATGCAGTAGGTAGACTGGACATTTAAACTAGCCATAGGTGTGAATGTGCATGTGAGTGTGTGGTGTAGACAAACTACCGCTGCAGGGCTAGCCACCTGGTGCTATAAACCTTGAGCCTATATGATTGTCACTGTTGACGTGACTCCCCAGCCCCATGTGCAAAATGTATAAATGGGTTCTGGATGGATGGATGGATGGATGGATGGATGGATGGATGGATGGATGGCTTCTTCGCACAGCTCGCCATTTGCAAAGCTGCCATGGTATAACTATTAGGAATAACTTTATCAAGGTTTCAAATAAAATAAATCTTAGCATATATGGTAATCTATGCCTCTTCTTGTATTGCTGCATTTTTACTAGAAACAATAAAGTGAGTTTAAAAAATGTGGAAGGAAGGGTATTAGGCAGAAAAGTGTTGTCTATTAAAAACTTCATATGGAAATACATGCACATTGTTTGAGTGAGGTTTATCTGGGCTATGCCAAATGTGGGATAACCAATAAAAATCATGGAAAGCAATTTTGTTTAAACTTTTACTCTTCATGCTGCATTCAAGTTTTGTAAATATGCTAATGATGTATGGCATTAGTAACTGATGAGATTAACTTTGAGAATGCACTGACTCCTTTATATAATTCTGAAACAAGTGCAAGTCCTAGAAGTATGAAAAATCTAATACAAATTTTGATTTGTGCAGGGGATACACCTCTGAACCCCAGAATTTGTGGGGTGTAGTCCACCAGCCCCTTAAATTTGTAAATACAATCTCCAGCATCACCATACCTCAGAGAAAAGGAAATACTCTAAGAAAACAGTACTCACAGACTTGGTATGTGTAAGTCTGCATTATCACTCATTCAGTCTTGCTAATGCTGGACTTAGCTACTGATTCCTGGACTATCAAATGGTTACTAAAGATGACTTTGCATGACTATGCACATTTCAATTTTGTTGAAATCACTGTTTTGTTCTTAATACTCTCATTATTAGAACTTATTTATTAGGTAAAGTTTGTTCTTCTGACTGTTGATCTGTTAAGGGACAATCTTTTTATTTATTTATTCATTTTACAGTTTGTTTACCAGGATAGTCCATTGGGCCAAGAAGACCCCATTTTCAATGGAGTCCAGGGGAGAAAAGCTCCATGAACAGCAATATAATATGAAGACAATGCATTTACATTTATGTAATACTATTGAAAAACAATGGTATTACATAACATGATAAAAATTTATGGTTGCAGTGAAAATTCAGTTAGAAAATTACACACACACACACACACACACACACACACACACACACACACACACACACACACACACACATACATAGGTCAATTAAAATAAGAAAAAGCCATTGGTGCATATTCCTGTTAAATTTGTTAGAATGTGAAATAACACAGGGAGGCATTACAGGTTTACACGAAATCTTAGCAGAGTTAAAGTAGGATGGGGTGCTAATTGTTGAATATAAGAAGGGTGGGACAATAAGAAAAAGAAAGAGAAAAAAAACAGAGCAAGAGAAGGAGTAAATGACAGAAATTAATTCTGTCTAATTCTGTCCCCACTTACTTTACTGTCATAAATGAAGGATGTTCTTCAGTCAGTTAATTATAATACACCCTCTTGGCCCTGTGGACTTGTTATACCTTTTACCTTGGCTTCTGTGACATGTAATTATTTCTTTTTTGGCATGGCTTATCAGAATTACTTGGCTCTTTGTGTGGGATCCTCGTGTGTATGTTTAAACATATAAAAATGATTAGAGACGAGGAGGATCATGGTGATTTAAACAACTGGAGGCCTCTTACTATGACATATTTGAGTTAAAAATTATTAGCAGGAATTGCATTACATCAACTGATTATCACTCTCAAGTGTTTTAAACCCTGAAGGCAGCTACCTGAGGATCAAATGGGGTAAGTTTTATATGCTGAAATACGTTAAAAATGTATTCAGGAAACTGAAATGCGTAAATATGGCATATTACTGAATAAGGATCTGTATAAGGCATATGACTCCATTAAACACATATTAAATGTAGAGCCTTATATTGTTTCTTTTTTATATAATGTTTATTCACATTCTTTTTTAGACCAGATGTTAATGATCAAACTGAGGATAGTTATAATATTTCTTGAGGTGTTCTGCAAAACATTACATTCAGTCCTTTTCTATTTTCTGTCTTCATAATCAACATTTCTAAGAATTGTTTTAAACATATTTCTTACCCATTGATGATGGGAACATTACTTCTGCTATTTCTTTTTCCTTTTTGCCCTGTACTAATGAATATCCTGGAATTCATTAAAGTTCCTATCATGAGCCTAGCTAGAAAGATCCTTCTCCTGCAACATGCCCATCTCATTCAGTAATATGCTAGCTGTGATGTGATAATCCTCTTTATTAGCTAATGTACATCTTTCTTGAATATCAATTACTACAGCAACATGCACATCACAGCTGATCTGCATGTCGCAGTAGTAATCAGCTGGTCACTGTCTCACACACACACACACACACACACACACACACACACACACACACACACACACACACACACACACACATACACACCCACACACACACACACACACACACACACACACACACACACACACACACACACACACACACACACATCACAGTCCCTATACTTCTCCCTACCTTATCATCTACCAAGCTGTGATTCCCCCATAATACTTTAGTACCATTGTGACATGCATGCATGCATGCATGTATGTATTGTGCTATGATGGACTAGTGTATCTTCCCACCCTCTAATCTCTATTATGATGTTAGTGCTGTTACACAGTTTAAAGAGTCATCCTATGATTCTCCTTACCCCCAATCTTCACACTGCCATTTGTGCCATTATGACACTTTAAAATAATTTATTCTCTGGTGTCTGAGGGATTGCACCCTTCCCCATTATGATGGCTCTGCCTTAAGCAATTTAAGGAGTATTCCCTTGTGTCTAGTATATCTCCCAATCCCAGTACCCATAGTAATATTGGTACTGGACAGCAATTTTAAGATGAATCCCTAGTGTCTAGTGTATCCTCTATCCACTAATTCATCACAGTAATGGTGATGGTACTGCACTTTAAAGATGAATCCATGCTGGTCCAGCATATTCCCCCCACCCCCATTTTGTTGGCAGTGCCATTATAGCACTTAAAACTTAAGCTCTGGTATTTGGTGGTTGCCCCCATCACATTCGTGTTCAGAGGTTGAACACCATGCTCACTACTGCTACATGGTGGGGATGGCTGTGCTGATCCACGCAGCAGAGTTCTTTCTTGAATCACTCAGTAGTGTACATGCCTTCCTGGAAGTGTTGCTGGGGGGAGAGCACAAGGGTAATTAGTATTTGCCTCTACCCTTGGAATGCCTCATTAAGATATAACATGCCCTTTGTGGTCTTGCACGTCTTTGTGCTGGAGGGCAGTGCAGCACCGTGTAACTATGGTTGCTGAACAGGAGAAAGATACCACAATGTGTACACTTCTGTGAATATGTCACAGTATCTTAACAAAGTCATCCCTTTTGTCTAAATTTCTTCTCTTAGTAATGCAATGCAAGGTATGCTTGCCACCATATTTATGAAAAACTGTCATTAGATTTAGTGCTTTGGTTAACACTTTTTTGAAGGGCAGAGATTATTTTCCTCCACATTTCTTTAACAATATTTGTATCTTTTATTAGGGATTTTGTTTAGTGCAGCTCATGCAAATATTTTGCAGTGTTGGCTTTGCCTACCAAAATGAGCTCTGTCATTGATTGGTTAACATGCTGTTAAATGTTGTTTCCTAAGAACATTTATATGTTTATATATTTATCTTTTAAAAGCATGATGTTAAGCTAAGCCCCATAAGCTGCCTCTCTGTGCCTTTTTCTAACCTAATTAAAAAGGATTTATTGGATTTTTATTTCTGAGGCTTTTGGGGTTCTAGTCTTAACCGCATTAAAAGTGGAATGTGACATCAGCCAGAAAAATGCGATGGACTGATTTTTTCTTTTGGCATGATGTTACAAATGACTATGCATTTATTTATTTATGTATGTATGCATGTATTACTGTTTGCTAACTGGATAACTGGACTGGTTAACTAATCCATTTCAGCCACAACCTTAGCCCCAAAGCAGCATAAAGACAACTCAGCTAACATTTAACTTATTTATAAATGAACACTTCAGTATGCTTGCAATATTATTTACAAGATGTTAACCGTATTTATGCAGAATAATGAAAAGATGTGAAAATCTATGTTTAGTGTTGGAGATTTTTATAAATTCTCTGAATGTTCAATGGAAAGTTTGTTTTGGAGATATTATTCAACCCAGAGATGTATAAAATAGTGATGAACAAAGTACTCTGGATTATAGTTCATAACAAATGCACTCACATTCAAAGCAAAACATGTAAGAACTTCACATTTGGCTTTTTAGTTGACTTCCAACACTACGATCACAACTAGTCACCCAAGAACCACTGACCTCTCAACCTCTTAGAGCAAGACATCTGAACAAAGTCATAAATAAAAGTGGGGAAAAGGAACAATTTTGAAATATTGATCTTACAAACTTAGAAACTTGAAAGAATAACAGTTTTGCATTACCATGAATTTTCTGAAGGACAAGGGTCTGAAGGATACTGAAGGTCTAAAATGTCTGTCATTAATTTTCTTACTTCAGTTTATAATGATTTACCACTAATTTTCCAGAAATCCACAATTTTATGAAAAACAGACCAAAAATATGAGGCCAAAATCTGGACATTCAGCTAAAATCTGTACAGTTGAGAAGTATGTTTATGGGGCCTCTTCTGCAGTGCCAGTCATGCCGTTTATCAACCTGTTCAAGAGATGAAAGCGAACAACAATTACCAAAACCAACAAAAGTTCACTGTGGAGAACCAAATAAGGGTACAGACCAAGTACCAAGAAGTTGTTTTAAGTACCAAAGAAAGGTTTTATTATCCAAATACCCAAACGCTTTTACACATAATACGTTTTCGAAAATCTTCATCAAAGGCAAAAAATGATGAAGATTTTCAAAAACGTATTATGTGTAAAAGCGTTTGGGTATTTGGATAATAAAACCTTTCTTTGGTACTTAAAACAACTTCTTGGTACTTGGTCTGTACCCTTATTTGGTTCTCCACAGCGAACTTTTGTTGGTTTATCAACCTGTACTTGGGCAGCAAACTTAACTGTGCACTTAATTCAAACTTGCATAGAGTTTGCATTATCTGAATAACAAAGCCTGCCTTTATGCACAGATGCTTCATACCATGACTTTTCTTGTTGAAGGACCCCTGGTTATTTACCGGTCAAGACAAGCATGAATATAATCAGCAGTTAGAATGTCATTCAGCCTAAGCCACTTGCATTCATGTGAGGAAGATATGGCAGCATTTTTGGAATTTGCCAAATATGCAAAATGTGGTTATTTTCAGAAGTCCATAGCAAAATTACAGGTTTACTTGAGATAAATCACTTTATAATACTTTATGGCTGTTACATTTATTGTGAAGAACATTCTACTGTTGGTTCTGTACTTTATGTACACTTAGAAGAATACAGCAAGAGCAGTGTGGCTATGATTCATAAGGATGCATTTTAGAGCAGACGATGGCTTAGACAGCATAGAGGAATACACTGTAATAGAAAGCTGGAATGTTGGCATAATGTAAGGTGTTTTCCCTGCACACAAAAGGTGCAGGGTATGATTCTCACATAGAATAATTAGTCAGGCTTAAAACAGCCCTCAAGGGCAGTTAACCTAGTATTAATCTATCTATAAAACAATCATGAATACCTTAGCAGGGACACCTTTATGAGCAGGTAGGAAGTCCATTCAAGGATGGTAGACAAGGAGAAAAGGAATTATAATCAAAGCAGATTGACATATCCAAGGGAATATGAAGAAAAGAAGGGGAGCACTCCCATGTCTCACTGTGCAAAATTCACAAGAACACATATAAGAGATACAGCATGTTCAGGAAGCAGATGCCACTGCAAGTCTCAAGGGAAAAAATATGTATATATATATATATATATATATATATATATATATGTATATAAATCTGTGTGTGTGTGTGTGTGTGTGTGTGTGTGTGTGATGTACCCAACAAGCCAGGCACCATATTTGTTTCATGAAAAAGGTAGAAACAGGAGTACAGAAAGAAGGAATATTGCTATAACAAATAAAAAAAACATATCAGGAGCACAGTAATGTAAAGTTGGGTTGGGAGAAGGTAGGGCACATGTTTCTTGTGCATGTAAACTTCACCATTTTATAAACACACACACACACACACACACACACACACACACACACACACACACACACACACACACACACACACACACACATATATTTTATACATACACACACACACACACACACACACACACATATATATTTTATACATACACACATACACACACACACACACACACACACACACACACACACACAATATATATATATATATATATATATATATATATATATATATATATATATATATATATATGGGTCTACTTTGTTTCATTGAAAGCTCATTTCACTGAATTTGAATTCATCCCAACCAAATCGCTGAAAACTTAAATTACTGAAAACTCATTTCACTGAATCTCATTTCAATGAAGTGAAGTACTGGCACTGTGTAGTGTACTGTAAGGCAAGTAAATCTGAGCAATGCTAAGTAGTGCTCAGCTATGCTAAGCTGGTGTAAGCATTGCTTAAATGTAAATGCTAAGCAATAAGTAGCATAGCTAAGTGGATTTGCGCATTAGTAAGCAGTGATCAACATCTAACCCTTTAAGCACTGCCCACCTAAGTGGGTTTATGCGTCACTTAACTTAGCTCAGCATATTCAAAATGGACCATTGATAGCAAAGAGCAGGAATTTTTCTCTATTTAAAACTCACAGGGGGGAATACAGTCATAATCAGTTGTAGCTCATCTTTGCAGGCACTATGGCTCGTGTAGGAGAGGGATTGTGCTTTTGGCTGCAGCGCTGGGTCATTCAGGAGTCTAGGGTCATGGTTGGACTCCTAGTGAAGAAACATGAGAAGAGACTACAGCAGGGCTAGTACCAGGGCTTCCAATACAAAGTGGAGGCCTGGGGCCATCTCGCATGTGATCTCACCAGTGCTACCGGCATCCCTCAAACTGGTGAACAGGTCCGGAACCATTTTTCTGACCTCAAGTATAGGAAGAGGGAGCTCTTGGACCAATGGACCCAAGATGCATAGGCACAGAATGTCCCAGAAGTGTGTAAGTATCAGTATCAATTAGTGTTTACCAAAGTCCGGCCTGCAAATGTGATTGATAGGTATGCATAAATGTTTCTTTATTCCCTGTACAGCTGCAGATGAGAAGGCTGCGAACATAGATGCCCATACCAGCAGGTTGCTAAGGCTGTGCCAGGAGGCTGGTGAGTACAAATCTAGCTTGTGGTATTCAGGGCAAATAAATAGAAAGGAATATAATGTCAACTGCCAGTAGATTAAAATGCATACTGTGTATAATGAATAAATGAGATGTTAGCAGAGCAATAGTGATGTACAAGATATCTATCAATAAAAGTGTCAGTATCCTTCAATAAAACTAAAAACCCCATACTGTTGTGATTTCTTTGGTATGTGGTGCATGAATCTAAATGTGTACAGGTTCTGCACAGCAACTATGGCTCTGATAGCATGAATTAATTGAAGCTCATCTGACAAAGATTGTGGAGCTGTAAAACAGGAGATCAGCTATATGAAATGTTCAATGCACCAAGATCTGATCCCTGAATAGTAATGTGTAAAGTATTATACTGTAGCCCCTACAGCAGTGCTTTGTGTTAACCATTGCTTTCCAGATTGTAATATGTCAAAGTATTAATACACAGTACAAGAACTATCTGCCATGCATGAATGTCAGAATTACAAGGTCAGATTGTCCAAACAAGAGAGTATTAGCAGAAAACAGTCAAGTAAAAGACAGCAATTCCTCAATAGCTTATTGTGATGAAATGCAACCTTGTTGCACCTTTCTGCACATACAGTCACGGTTCGAATCCTGGGAGTGGTAATAAGCTGTAAGCATAATTTCACCCAAGAATATGTGAATATGTGTAGAAACAGTAAGGTAGTGTTAACAGAAATTTACTCCACAGGTCTGTCAGGTAAGGAAATGTTTCTATAGCTGGAAGAAGGATGTACTAATACACTGTGTACAACACTTCCACTGTCCAACCCCAAGGCTGCAAATGACAGCAAGATAAGTACATACACCAAGCAGCTTCTTCCGATAAATGTCCCTCAGTTGTCACACTGTCATGGCTAGTGGTCACTGCTGCCAATAGCCAGGGTGACAGATGGAAATCCAGGTGGAGTATGGCAGTATATAATAAAAGAAAAAAGTGCCAGACCAACACAGCAAGACAAAAAGAAATGTATTCAAAATAAAAGTAAGTGCTTTCACAATAGTTCAAATCGCTTAATCAGACCCACTCTGGGAAATACAAACTCTGTTTGAATAGTAAAATACAAACAGGTAAAATGGGTACAAGCAATTGAAAACCAATTAGCTCCAATTAGGACTGTATTGACCCACACTTCTTAAAGTAACAGGCTTCATAAATACAGTATACCTTTTAAAGTCAATCACAAAAATATAAGTATAGATAAAAAAATATGTACAATTATATATGGAAAGGTGTAAATCCTAAAGAATGTGCCAGTAGCTATGCCAACCTTGTGTTAGTACAATGGGAGAGGGACACATTGTTGCAAGCTAATGAATTTTGTGGACACATAGCATGGTATACATGTTTTGGGGATGAGATCTTTCTTCTATGGAAAGTATTGATAGAGACACTAGAGAGGTTTATAGAGTATTTACATCTTTCCACAGATTTCTTAAGATTTACGTATAAAATATTCAATGGAAGGGATAGAGTTTCTAGATGTCATGGTTAGAAAGCCAGAGTTAACTCATTTAAGACTCTGGAACAAGCTACCCATCTATGTCAAGCAAAGTTCCTCATTAGCACTCTTCAAGAAAAATCTTGATGAGTGGATGGGAAATAGGAAATACACCCTGAGGATCACTTCTTTGGCTCTGCTCGACAGTGGCACAAGAAATTAACTTTCTTGGGTGGCATAAGTCAGGGGACCTTGTTGCCTAGGCTTACTTAGGCCCTTGGGCTGATAGCCTAGTACCTACCTATGTACCTATGAACATATAAGAACTAGCATGTATAGGAAACCAATTCGTAGGAATAATTTACTACACAAAAACAGTATGCATCCTAGACATGTTTCACAAAATGTAATTAAAGGACAGCCAATCTTGTGTTAGTACAATGGGAGAAGGGCACATTGCTGCAAGCTAATGAATTTTGTGGACACATAGCATGGTATACATGTTTTGTGGACGACATCTTTATTCTATGAAAAGTATCGACAGAGACACTAGAGAGGTTTATAAAGTATTTACATCTTTCCACAGATTTCTTAAGATTTACATATAAATATTTCATGGAAGAGATAGAGATTCCACAGATTTCTTAAGATTTACATATACATATTTCATGGAAGAGATAGAGTTTCTAGACATCATGGTTAGAAAAGCAGAGTTAACTCATTTAAGAACTAGCAAATATAGGAAACCAATTCATAGGAATAATTTACTACACAAAAATAGTATGCATCATAGACATGTTTCACAAAATGTAATTAAAGGACAGCTATATAGAGAGTTTATAGAGTATTTACATCTTTCCACAGATTTCTTAAGATTTACATATAAATATTCCATGGAAGAAATAGAGCTTCTAGACGTCATGGTTAGAAAAGCAGAGTTAACTCATCTAAGAACTAGCAAATATAGGAAACCAATTTGTAGGAATAATTTACTACACAAAAATAGTATGCATCCTAGACATGTTTCACAAAATGTAATTAAAGGACAGCTATACAGAGTAATGTGATTACATAATGATGATGGACAACTGAAACTAGTGATTACATCTTTGAAACAAGAATTTTTAGATACAGGTTATCATGAAAAGGAGATAGACAGCTGCATTATAGCTGCATGGAAGGAAAGAGAAGGGAAATGCAGACCATATTATGCAGAGGCAGTAGTTGGAGAAGAATGCACAGTAGAGAAGGTTGGAGGGCCACTTAGGTTCCCTCTAACATACTCTAGTGATGTAAATAGATTTTGTGACACTGAAAAAAAACAACTGGAATATTCTGAATACTATAGAACTGAAAAATGTTATAGACAACACACGACACTTCTCCTTTAAAAATAATAAGTCATTGAAAAGACATCTTTGTTATAATTCATCTAATTTGAATGAGAGATTGGGATCATATAGGATGGGAACTTGCAAATGTAGGAATTGTGCAGCATGTAGATATATTCACACAGGGGCCAATTACGTACATCTCTACATTAAGTTTAAGATAGAAACAGATTTCTCTGCAGACTGCAGGACTATTAACATTGTATATTTTAGCTGCGGCTTAATTTGCCATTCCTTTTACATAGGTAAAAGTAATAGTCAACTTAAGAGAGAGAAATTTAGAACATTATAGAGACATTAGGAATGGCAAGGACAACAATGCTCTAGCTCAACATGTTATGGAGCATGGCAGATAATATAGCTTTAGGTTAATAGTACTAGAGGTAATAGCTGAAGGGATAAGAGGAGACATTAAAAATTGGACAGAATTAGCAGAGAAAAGTGGATTCTCCTCTTTAATGCAGCTAGAGTCCCTACTTTGAATGGGGTTATTTCACTAAAACCTTCCCTTAAAGCACATGCCTTGAAACACTGATTTAGACAGGACATCATTTTTAATGAGATTTTAAATAGTTAGAATGTACTTATGAAGTTCATAAATTTTAGAATTTATACCTTTCCATATATAATTGTACATACTTTTTATCTATACTTATATTTTTGTGATTGACTTTGAATAGGTATACTGTATTTATGAAGCTTGTTTCTTTAAGAAGTGTGGGTCAATACAGTCCTAATTGGAGCTAATTATAGGTTCATAGGTTCATAGGTTCATACTAGGCTATCTGCCCGAGGGCATTTACAAGCCTAGCCCATAGTTTTGTGGCTTACGCCACCCCTTTAGTATGGGGAACTATACCCATTATTTTGCTGTGCCTCTGTCGAGCAGTGACACTGAGGTAATCCCTGGGGTATATCTGCGATCTCCCATCCATTGGTCAAGATTTCTCTTGAACAAGGCCAGCGAGGTGCTCTGCCTCACATATACCGGGATTTTATTCCACAGCATAGGCAGTCTTTGGGTGATGAATCTATCCCTCCAGCACGTCCTATTAATAGCCGTGTCGAGGTTTAAGTCTCCCGCCCTTGTGGCTCTGACGGATCTAGATTTTTTGAGGTGAAGCATAATCATCAAATCTGGGTTTGACATGGCCTTGTATGTTAGGCAAAGGTCACCTCTGAGCAAGCGTGGCGACTGAATAGAGCTGGAGTTCTTTCAGTCGGGCAGCATAGGACAGATGTTTGAGACCCTTTATCCTTTTGGTGAGGAACTTTTGTGGCCTCTCAAGCTGCTGCAAGTGTCGGGTCAGATACATTTAGAATGGGGCATTGTACTCAATCACTGGTCTGATGAGTGATGAGTATAGGGAGACTATGACCTCCTTGATCTAGATGAGAATCCCTTCATGATAAGGTGGGCAATGTAGAAGGTCTTCCTAACTACTTTAGCTACATGGGTGTCGAATGACAGACTACTATCAACCTGGGTCCCCAGGTCCCTGATAACTTCTTCTGTGCTCAGTGGATTGCCACCTATTTGGTAGCAAGGGGTAACCTTGTTTTTCCCGAAGGGTATGACTATGCATTTTTTGGCATTTAACTTTAGGCCATGGCTCTGGCACCAGTTATCCATTTCTGTGAGACCCTTCTGAAGGATATCTGTGTCAGATGTGTTTTCTACTATGGCCCAGTTTGCAGTCATCTGCAAACTTTGTCAGCCATAACCCTCCTGTGTTTGCTTGTACTTCGGAAAAGTAGATGCCAAACAAGAGTGGGCCCAGGACTGAGCCCTGTGGTACACCACTTGTGACAGGCTTTGAGTCTGACATGGCGCCAGCAACTCTGACCCTGTGGGTTCTGTCACTCAGCCAGTTTGCAACCCATCTTGTGATGTATGGGTTAACATTTAAGCTGATGAGTTTTTCAATGATACCCGAGTGGGGTATTGTATCAAGGCCTTTGCCAGATCGAGGTAGGCTGTATGGACTGCCTTTCCCTCATCAATGGCTTTGGTGACTGTTTCAAAAAGTCAACCAGGTTTAGAAGGCATGATCTGCCTTTGACAAAGCCAAACTGGGATGGATCCAAAGTCTGCAAATTCCCTATGTCTTTATTTATGAGGTCCATTATGATCCTCTCCATGGCTTTGCAGATAAGGCTTGTCAAGCTAATGGGCGGTAATTTCCAGGGTCGGTGGAGGCACCGCCTTTGTGAAGTGGGACCACAGTTGCAGTGCGCCACTCCTGGGTGCGTATCCAGAGGTAAGACTATGATTAAACAGCTGTCCTAGCTGTGGGTTTAATTCCTCATTGAGTTCGTGGAGCACACAGCCGGGACACCATCAGGTCCCATGGATGCTATGTTTTTGCTTTGGAGAGAGCAGTTCTCACTTGGGCGTTGGAGATGTTTGGGGGCTGCAATCGCTTGGTATAGATATCTCTCCTTTTGGGGGAGGGGAGAAGTTTGCACTGAACCTGTCAGCCAGTATGTTGGCAATGTCTGTAGGATCAGTAATCTTCACATCATTTTGAACTAGTTCTGAGCATATCTGGGAGTTTCCTCCCAGGTTTCTAACATAGCTAAAGAAGGCCTTATGATTGTCTTTTGAGTCTTTAGCTATTTTTCTCTCAAAATTTGCTTTGGATGATTTTATGAGAGCTCTTAGTTTTTACTTATAGTGATCAAGGGTGTCTTACCTTTTAAGGATTTTGCTCTATCTTGTAGTAGCTTCCTCCTTTTGTTGTAGAGTTTGTTTATGGCTGGGGTCCACCAGACTGGACGCTTGCCTTTGGTACAAAGAGTCTTTGTTTTGCTAGGGATTGCCTTATCCATGCAGTCCTGCAGGTGCTGGTAGAAGGCATTTGTAAGTGATTCAGCGGCTTGAGTACTGTTTTCCACCAGCTCGGGGGCCTTAAAGGAGACCACACTAGTCTTTAGAAGTGTGAAGTCGGCTTTCGAGAAGTTCTTTACTGTGGTCTCTTTTATTTCAGGTGGGGGTGGGATGAAGACCTCCAGCGAGATTAGTTTGTGATCTGATCTCACCAGTGAGGGGTATACTTCCGGTGTTGAACATTGTGCTCCCATGTTCGTGACGATGAGATCAAGTATGTTTTCTCCTCTTGTGGGGATGGTGACTAGTTGTTCCATGGCATTTGAGTTTATGAATTCCAGGAACTTTTGGGCTAGGGTGTTTGGGCTTGAGTAGTGTTCCCAGTCTATATTAGGGTAATTGAAGTCACCTAGTATGATGGTGTTTGGTGATACATTTATCCCCTCTAGTGTTTTCAGGAAGGCCATGTGAGGTTCCTGAGTTTGTGAGGGTGGCCTGTAACATGCTACAAATTGCAGAGCAGTCTTGCCTATGGTTAATTGCACCTGGATGGTCTCCGATGCATCGTGCGTTGCCACCAGTCTTGAGGTGTGGGTGTCCTTGATGAATATGGATACCCCCCCTCCTTTCTTGGTATTGTCCGGATTTTGGGGCCGGAACGCATGATAAGAGGTAAAACCTGATAGTGCTGGGGTGCTCTCAGGTGCCTTGAACCAGGTTTTCAATTGCTTGTACCCATTTTACCTGTTTGTGTTTTACTATTTAAACAGTTTGTATTTTAAAGAATGAGTCTGATGAAGCAATTTGAACTATCGTGAAAGCCCTTACTTTTATTTTGAATAAATTTATTTTTGTCTAGCTGTGTTGGTCCAACACTTTTTTGTCTTATTATATACAAGCGTGTCTTAGTACTGTTCCTTTATCAAAGTCCCATTTTTATATTATTTGGAGTATGGCAGTAGCACACACTGGGGCCTAAACTGGGACCTCCTCGACTGCTGGTCCTGCACCACCTTTGGGTGGAACCGCCTCAGGGGATGGGGCCCGTCCACCCCAGGGAGAGGGTGGACAGGAAACCGTCACCCATAACCAGGTCCGAGGTTTGGTGCATAGTGCCATCCAAAAGGAGTTTACTGGACAGCTGCACCAGATTGAGGGCCACCTGGTGCATCTTGAGGGTCAGCCTGCCCATCCTGTCCAGCCCCAAGCACAGCCACCTTTGGGGTCATGAAGGTGCAGTGGTGACTGCCCATTGGTGGGGACCTCAGTCCCACTGTATCCATTTGGGGCTCATTGGCGCTTAATTCCCAACCACCCTCCCTTTCCAAGGTGTTTATCCCCCACATGTCATATACCACCCCTGTCTGCTGTCTAATCTGTCTTGTCTGTCTTCCTACCCAACTTACATCCCCAAATATATCTACTATTCTTCTCCAACATCCCACTCTCACCTTAAAAAAAAAAAGCATCTGCCCCCCCCCCAAAAAAAATGATGCCCCATACATAGCTGTCCATTTTGCACATGTGCCCACTGGACACATATAATCTGGCCCAATTGGCTTGACAGCACATTACTGTTGTCGTCATCCCTCTACCAGGGGTTTGAGTGTCCAAATTCACCTCCAAATTCTGTAGAAATTCGCAGCTGTTTCTGTAGAAGACGTGGACAGCTATGGACCTTTCCTACATCTGTCTTGCACATCCCTATCTACCTTTCATACTGTACTTCCCTCTTCATGCCCCTTTTCTCACCACTTTCCTATCACCCCTTTTTCTTTTAAAGAAATTAGTGTAGGGTTAAGCAGGAATAAGCGTTGCTAAGTGAAGCTAAATCTGATTTACCATAGCTTGGCATTGCTTAGTTTCACACAAACCTGTGCAAACCCAATTACAACTGCTTAAAAGTGCCTTAATCACTCTGTATCCATCAGTCCTTGTTCTACCCAGCAACAAAATAGACAGTCCTACCAAGTCTCAAATCCAGGATTCTGTGCTCTACAATCACACCCACATACCACTACACCATCTGAGCTGTGAGAATCTATAATGCTTTAACAAACATATTATGCATTCTGGTCATTTAACATTAATGAAAAAAAACATCAGTCCTAAGTCTCAAAACCATGACCCTGTACACTATAGTCAGAGCAATGTACCACTTCACCATCTTAGCTGTAGGAATTAATGTTGTTTTTTCAAACATATCATGCAATATTGGCATGCAACATTAGGGAGAAAGCTCTGTGGAATCATACATGTGTTGTATATAGACATACACACACACACACACACACACACACACACACACACACACACACACACACACACACACACACACACAAACACACAAACACACACGTACATACACAAACACACACACACTCGCACACACACACACACACACACACACACACACATATATATATATATATATATATATATATATATATATATATATATATATATATATATATATATGTCTGGTGAAACATAATACAGATATACATATATAAATATATAAAGGAAGAAAAAATATATATATATAAAAAACACAGTGCAGTCATACCACAGAACCATTCCTCTCAACCTCTTAGTGCAAGAAACCTGTACAAAGGCTGTAAAATGGGGGGGATGGCCCACATATAGGGGCATATTCCAAATATTGTTGTTAGAAACAAAGACATTTGCTACAGCAACCTGGTGCATTTCAGCAGACAATTACTGAAGGATATGAGGATGGAAACTGAAATGTTATGTAATTATTTACTGACATAAATCCTTGGAACATCACAGTGATTTACCAGACAAATACAAATAAATTGTGGAACAGAACAAATGTATGGGCCAAACATCTGGACATTCTGTGAAAATCCTGGCAGTGGAGAGGTATGCTTAGAACCCCTTAGTGCAATGAATATGGACCAGGCCTGACAAAGTGGGGGGAGAATGTCATGAAAATAGGGACATATCCAAAATATATGAGTAGATAAGCTGAGAAAGTTGATGTAGTAACACTGTCTGTCCTAACATATATTGACTGAAATATCACAAGTCTAGGACTCAATTGCTTCTCATTAGTTAGTGACCACAATCCCCACATCATCCCACTGATGTGTCAGGAATACATTATGGAGAACAAACCAAAGATATCGGCCAGACAACTGGACATCCTATGAATATGTGAACATAACACAACATTAGGGAAACTACACTGAGCTACCAAGCAATGTCCAAATTACAGACTGACATAACACTACCCATATCCAGCTCTGGGGCTGAACACATGCATTTGCAAATATAACAGGCACTACAGGGATGAAACACTAGTGGAAAATAGACACTGATGTGAAAGTGCATACCCATAACCAATTGCACCATAGTCACAGCGACATACCAGTAAGCAAAGTGAACACTACAGTATAATGACTGTGTGAACGACAATATCCCATTTGCCACTCACACTTTACCCCTATATATACTGCCCCAAGTCACAGTGTAGTGGGAATCTTGAGGTGTTATGGAACATGTCACGGTCTGCCCGTACAAACACATACAGGCAATAGAGAACCAGAAACCAGAGCAGCATGCACAGTCAGATAGAATGGGCCGATGACACTCACATGTACTCCCCTCCCTACACAGCCCAAATAAGATGTACACACTACACTGCCAAACAGTACTGAAAGTCTGTTAACAATGGCCAGACATACATAGACTTCTCAAATGTACAGTTTCCCACAGAATGTATAGGCACAGGACTCATATCTATGGCCGCTACCTTGTTACATGTCTGGGGGTCTATGGCATCACTGGGATGGTAGCAGGAATGAAGGCAATAAATAATGATACTACATACCTCTGAACCTCTTAGTGTATGACATCTGGACAAAGCCTGACATAATTGGGGGACAGATGCCCAAACACAGGGGTATATTGGACATATTGCTGTTATAAATTTAGACAGTTGCTGGTGTTATTGGGTTTGTTGTAACATATCTTTTCAGAGGGATATGAAATCAGTAACACCAATGGATGTTAGCATTTACTGACTGCATTCCCTGGAGTATCCTACTGATTAGACAAGGAAAACAACTGTCTGAGGAACAGACCAAACATATGAGCCATGCATCTGGACAGTGTCTAGACCTCTGGACAGAGTAGAGGTATGACCACAGTCATGTAACAGAATGGAAATCCCCTGACAGTTGGCAGATGTCACCCAGTACCTTCTGAAGCACAGTAAGATGAGCACAACACTCCCACATATCAGCTCTGGACAATTACCCATGTATATTCAAATATAGCATGCACTACAGGGATGGAACTGTAGTGAAAAGCAGTTAGTGGTGCAAAAAAAGTCCACCCAAAAACATTTGCACCTCAGTCACGGCAGCATACCAGTACCCAAAATGAACTCTAGAGTAGAACGACTATCTGAACAAACATATCCTGATTGCCAGTCACACACTACACTGACATATACTGCCCAAAGTCACAGTATACTGGGAATCCTGAGGTGTTACAGGACATTTCACAGTCTGCCCATACAAGCATACAGACCTGATAGTACAATGTATGTACAATGTATTTACTGTACCTGTGTACTATGTATGTATTCTACCTATGTTCCAAATTTCAGCTGCACACCACAAATCTATTAATTACCTTTATTTTTAAATTAATAGTTTCTTGTGTGTTCTCTCCACTGTAACTGTTGATGTGCTGCATACCACTGTAAAAGCATGTCTATAGTAATTTGTGTGCATACTGATCATGTTTAAATATCTAAATGTATCTGTCATTTTTCTATGTGGAGCTTTTCTCCCTGGGTCTCTGCTGAAAAAGGGCGTTTTCAGCTCAGTCAGACACCCTCGGTTAACAAATGTAAAATAAAATAAATAAATAAATAAACAGACCACCAGCAGCAGTAGCAGCATGCACAGTCAGATAGGTAAAGGATGTATGGCACTCATATCTGCTACTCTCCCTACCCAGACCAACAAACATCCACACACAGCACTGATACACAATCTTGGCAGTCTATTCACAATGGCCAGACATACGTAACTGTCATATGTACAGATTTCCACAAAATGTCCAGGGTGTGGAACCATAATCCTGGCCACTGCCACATACCATGGCCAGGAGTCTGCTAGGTCACTGGGATGATAACTGGAGTGCAGTCGGTAATTAATGATATACCATACTGCTGCACCTCGTATTGCAGGACATTTTTACAATGCATAAAACAATACTACTGCTGGGACATGTGTCACACATAATGGTGTTACAAATTGAAACAGTAGCTGGTGTTACACATGTTGTTCTAACATAACATCCCTGAAGGATATGATGTTTGGAACACCAATGGATGTCAACAGTTAGTGACTACAATCCTCACATTATCCTACTGACACCACAAAAACAGACATTGTTTGAGGAACAGACCAAACATAACAGGCAAACCTCTGGCCAGTCTGTGGACAACATGCCAGTTGAGAGGTATGTCAGAGGCATATCACAGTCAGATGTCAAGTCACTCAGTAAATGCATGCCCAGATGAACCCTGTCAATCTAGCAACCCTCCATGTGTATAACAGCACCAATGACTTACAATCTGTATCCATTTCTGGAGCTTTGTCCCCCATGTTGTTGGTCTGTCTCCACATGTCCTGTCCTGTGAGGTATTCCCACTTATGGCTGTGAAGCTATAGCCCCCACACCTCTGTAATGTCCCCCACACAGGCAAGGAAAAGGGGCAAGGCCCACATGAAGGACGTCCCATATGTTGGAACTAGCAGCAATGTCCAGGCTCACACCACAATACTATGTTTGCACCTACATAGCTGTATGGCCTCAGAAATACCTGACAGGACAACATTAACCTCCTCAAGGTAGGCTGAATGACAGTGGTGAACAGCAACAATACATAACTCCCATCATAGGTGGAAATAATTGCAGGACAGGCCAATAAGGAACAGGTGCCTCAATGGAAGTCATGTCACCTTGTTCTGCACAAGCAAATAAGGTCACAGGTGATGTACCCTAAGGCTGTCTTTGAGTGAAACTGGATACATCCACCAAGGCCAATCACTAGGCCTTCCACACGTGTCTGCAATTCCAGAGGCAACACACATATCTGCTCTGTAGTGGTGGTCAATAACACCACATATGCCATAGATATAGGCAACCAGCTGCAGAAAGGTGAAGTGTAAACATCATCCTACTGTGCCCCCATAAGTACACATGTGCATGTATAGCACCTGCCTCCCTCCCCTCATGATCAGGAAGCAGGTCTGAAATGCCATCTCAAAGGCAACAAATAGAGGTCTCAATAGGCCTGATACCATTCCTGGCTTCATTCTACATGAGCACAGGCATGGGGTCTCAGACCCATTCTGCAGTGTGTGTCAACCACAGACTCAGCACCGGTGTCATCCCATCTGCACAGAGGACAGACAGAAAGTTGCTAGAAAACAGGTTATGCATTAGCATGAATGTTCTAAAAGATACAAGTCTGAAACTGAAATGTATGCCATTATGTCATGACAGCAGTCCTCAATGACATGGCCAAAAACCTCAATACTCTCCATTTAATATAATAATATAATATTACTATCCAATAGGAAATAAATAAAAATATACAGCTTAAATCCACAAGTCAAGATAGTGTAGTGGTCAGAGTCCCAGCTTTGTATGCAGGTGTACAAGGTTCGAGTACTACAACAGGCAAGCAAATTTTACATGGGAAAGCAGTGTTAAAATACTATTTTCATATTAAAATATGTGGTAAGCTATTTTTGTCACCCAGGGTAGTGTAGCTGGTATAAAATGGAAGTGGGAGTGCATATAACATGTGAAACCATCCATGTATACACATGTCCCATACAATATAATTGCACCCCTTGCTACTGTAATGAAAGCACATAGAGTCATGTTATGTAATGAAAATCATATACACTTACTGAATAAAGTCATTAGTGTGATATTTTATAAGAATGAACTGTGAGCAATGGTTAGCAATGCTCAGCTATATAAATAAAAATAAGTGGTCAGTGTGCCCAAACTCACACTGGTAAACTCAAAAGACAGGCACAGCAGATCAGCAAGAGATGATTATTTTCACTCCACGAACAAACCTCACAGTACAAAAACAATAACGCTGCTACAGTTCTCAGCTCGTTTTCGTCGACATGCACTTCATCAGAAAAGCTAAACAGCGCTCAGTGTGCTAAATTTATAAGTCAGATGTTATTTGAATCTACCAATGATGTCTCCTAAGTAATTAAAATGTTAATACATTCAATTAACATCTTTGTTATTAAAATTACAGATTTCTTAACAAAATCAAAGAAACAGTATCACCATCTAGTGGTGAATCAAAACCTTTACAGGCAGGAATGCATAATAAAAATGTATATAAATATTGTACGCTCTAACAACCATTTTAATTAATACATAAAAAAATGTACCTGTGTACAAAATGTTTGAAAAACATGTAAAAATGTATGTATGAAAAATATTAAAATGTGTATGAAAAATATATAAAAAATATATAATATATATATATATATATATATATATATATATATATATATATATATATATATATATATATATATATATATATATATATATATATATATACACACACACACACACATAAGTACAACTGATGTATGGGTGAGTGGTTATAACTTGGCTGATCTCAACTTTAATATAGGTTTTAGAGAGATCATTTCATTTAAACCTGGGTGACTGCTAGCCTCAAGCATTAATTGCCAAAATAACTCTTTGTATTCTAAAGAGGCTTCCCAGCTATGCTTAGCAGGTTTAAGCATTGCTCAAACATGAATGCTAAGCAGCAGGTAGCTCAGCTAAGTGCATTTGTGCACTGGTAAGTGTCGTTAACTGAAACCTACACGGTTTAAGTGTCTAATAGTTTAACCTTATGTTGGCATCACTTAGCATTATGCAAAGCCACGCAAGCCTGCCTACAACTGCTTTAAACTGCCTTAATCATGTTGTCTGAATCAGCCTCTGTCCTGCCCAGCAACAAAATAAACAGCCGTTTCAGGTCTTGAATCCAGGACCCTGTACACCATAATCACAGCAATTTACCACTAAAACATCTGAGCTGTAGGATTTTCTGCTGTTTTTCAAACATATCAATAGGGAATAAACATTGTGGAATCATTAATGATTGGCATTTACAAGTATATATATATATATATATATATATATATATATATATATATATATATATTCATGGAGATGCATATATATATGTATAACGATATATAGATATAATACCAGTACAGAGATATATTACCAATAAAGACTGAGGCATATATATATATATATATATATATATATATATATATATATATATATATGTTTATATACAAATATATATATATGTGTGTGTGTGTGTGTGTATATATATATATATATATATATATATATACATATATATATATATATATATATATATATATATATATATATATATATGTGTATATATTTTCATACACACACACACACACACACACACACACACACACATATATATATATATATATATATATATATATATATATATATATATATATATATACATTTTTCTATAACATGCAGCACTGGCATACCTCAGAACACCTGAGTATTATGGGTCTACACCAAGCCAAACAAAGTGGGGGGACAACAGTATGGAAATAGGGACATATTGGAAATAATTGTGTAAATAAACTGAGGATGTTGCTGCAGTAACACTGTCTGTCCTAACATATGTTGAATGCAATATCAGATTTCTAAGAACTCAATTGCCTGTCATTATGTAGTGAGTCCATTCCACACATCATCCCACTGAATTGTCAATAATACACACCTGTCATGGGGACCAGACCAAATATATGAGCCAGACAACTTTACATCCTATGAACACCTGAAGAGTTGAGAGCTATGAGTGCAGCTATGTAACATTAAGGAAACTACACTAAGCTGACAAGCACGTCACCAAGCACCATCCAAAATACAGTCAGGACAATATCACACTACCCCAAAGCAGCTCTGGGGAATTACACATGTATTAGCTAATACAGCACATACTACAGGGATGTAACTGTACAGAAAAAAAAATACCGGTGTGAAAGTGTATACACACACCCAATTGCACCACATTCCCAGCAACATATCAGTAAGCCTACGAAACCCTACAGTATAATGACAGATATATCTTATCTTGAATGACAGTCACACAATACCCCTACATATACTGTCCCAGGTCACAGTGTAACCGAACTTATGTGGTGTTATGGGACATGTCTCTGAATGCCCATACAAGCATTTATTGCTGATAGACCACCAGTAAGTAAAGCAGCATGCACAGTTAGATACAAAAGGATGCATGCTACTCACATCTGACCCCCCCCACACCCTACACAGGCCAACTAATAAGTAAACAGTATGCTGGTACAAATTCTTGATAGGCTGTACACAATGACCAGACATACACCGACCTCCTAACTGTACAGAGTTCTACAGGTTTTCCAGCCTTTGCCCTCATATTTACGGCCCCTACCCCAGAACATGTGTGGGATTCTACAACATCAATGGGACGATATCAGGAATGACAGCACTAAATAATGATAGACCATACCTATCCACCTCATAGGGCATGATATATGGACAAAGCCTGACACACTAGGGGTACAGTATCCCAGAAACAGGTGTATATGTACAATAGTGCTGTTATAAACTGTAAAAGTCATTTGCAATGAGGGGTATGGCAGTGTGGTAACACATCAAGTGTATCATAGCCGAGGTACAGTTATACACAATTCCCAGGTCTGTATAACAATTATTCCATGTGCCAAAGAGTTTATAGGGCTGAGGGGTATATACAGGTAAGTGTATGGTAGTAGACATCAACAGCTCTTGTAAAGTGGACAATGGGAAGTGTATTTGGTGTAACACACCTCAGCTTGTTGAAATCCACACCCCCAGAGGATATTCTGTTGACCAAACACACAGAGAATACTATTCACACACAAGCACACACACATGCACAGGATCGCAATTGCCAGTGTTTGGTTTGGAATGCCTATCCATCTAGTTAGTGGTATTACAGTGTTAGGCAGTTATCATAGGTGGCACAGAGCTTATAGTGTGGAGAGAGTTCCACAGTACATGTAAAGTGAATTACATCACATGCCCTTGTAAGGTATGGCAGTGGAGGGTGTACTGGTTGTGAATGGATTTATAATACTGTCACACATGAGTCTACACACTCCCAAACACTGCTATATACACCACTGCACACACACAAATGTGCCAGTACTGTGATTAGCAGCCCTGCCTATCTAGCTATTAATTCCATACTGCTACATAGCTGTTGCATGCAGCACTTGGCTTATAGGTCTGCAGAGTGTCTACAGATACCTCTATGGTTGATGTAAAAAGCAGCCCTCATAGAGTGGAACGTAAGACATGTGCTGGGAGTACCATGGCCAAAAATTGTAAACCATGGCTACCCAATGGATATAGTCCTCACTCAAACACTCTCAGGATACTTGTCTTGAAAACTCAGTCACTCACACATTTGTCAGGACTGAGATTAGAACCCCTACATATCTACTTATTACTACTAAACTGTTATGGATTTATTGCATGCACCACTGAGCTTTTAGGGTGAAGTGTGTTTTACAGTTCCTTTAAGGGAAACAACATCACCAGGCCTTGTAAAGTATGGCAATAGGAGATGTACTGGGTGAGAATGGACTCAAAATACTCTAACCTACAGAAATATACACAATAACAAATGCAGATACAGTCATAAACACATTTGCCAGAACTGAGGTTAGCAGCCCTGCTTATCTTGTCAGTCAGTCCACACTATTACGTAGTTTCTACACACAGAACATCCCTTATTGGGCTGAATAGTGTCATCAGATACCTCTAAAGTTGATGAAGGCAGTGGGCCTTGTACATTGATCTTGGGACATGTACTGGGAGTACCATGGTCTAAAAATGTAACCCCCTATTGGATATATTACTCACTCAAACATAGGATACTGTTGTCACACACATAATCACACATTTGCCAGGACTGAGATTAGCAGCCCTACCTATTTAGTTATTGGTACTATACTGATATACCTTTATTACACATGCCATGGACCTTGTGGGGTGAAGACTGTTCATTGGCTCTTCTAAGGTGAGCAACATCACCAGCCCTTGTAAAGTATGGCAATGTGCAGTGTACTGGGACAGTGAGGCCTCAGAATGCTGTCTTCTACAAATATACACATGTAGAAACACTTACACATACATATACACACACACACAGACACATACATACACATACTCACATT